>NC_091996.1:96585553-96700360 GCF_044704955.1 Pristiophorus japonicus
GGGGGCGACTCTACTTGGGGGGGCGACTCTACTTGGGGGGGTCGACTCTACTTGGGGGGGCGACTCTACTTGGGGGGGCGACTCTACTTGGGGGGGCGACTCTACTTGGGGGGGCGACTCTACTTGGGGGGGCGACTCTACTTGGGGGGGCGACTCTACTTGGGGGGGCGACTCTACTTGGGGGGGCGACTCTACTTGGGGGGGCGACTCTACTTGGGGGGGCGACTCTACTTGGGGGGGCGACTCTACTTGGGGGGGCGACTCTACTTGGGGGGGCGACTCTACTTGGGGGGGCGACTCTACTTGGGGGGGCGACTCTACTTGGGGGGGCGACTCTACTTGGGGGGGCGACTCTACTTGGGGGGGCGACTCTACTTGGGGGGGCGACTCTACTTGGGGGGGCGACTCTACTTGGGGGGGCGACTCTACTTGGGGGGGCGACTCTACTTGGGGGGGCGACTCTACTTGGGGGGGCGACTCTACTTGGGGGGGCGACTCTACTTGGGGGGGCGACTCTACTTGGGGGGGCGACTCTACTTGGGGGGGCGACTCTACTTGGGGGGGCGACTCTACTTGGGGGGGCGACTCTACTTGGGGGGGCGACTCTACTTGGGGGGGCGACTCTACTTGGGGGGGCGACTCTACTTGGGGGGGCGACTCTACTTGGGGGGGCGACTCTACTTGGGGGGGCGACTCTACTTGGGGGGGCGACTCTACTTGGGGGGGCGACTCTACTTGGGGGGGCGACTCTACTTGGGGGGGCGACTCTACTTGGGGGGGCGACTCTACTTGGGGGGGCGACTCTACTTGGGGGGGCGACTCTACTTGGGGGGGCGACTCTACTTGGGGGGGCGACTCTACTTGGGGGGGCGACTCTACTTGGGGGGGCGACTCTACTTGGGGGGGCGACTCTACTTGGGGGGCGACTCTACTTGGGGGGCGACTCTACTTGGGGGGGCGACTCTACTTGGGGGGGCGACTCTATTTGGGGGGGCGACTCTATTTGGGGGGGCGACTCTATTTGGGGGGGGCGACTCTATTTGGGGGGGCGACTCTATTTGGGGGGGCGACTCTATTTGGGGGGGCGACTCTATTTGGGGGGGCGACTCTATTTGGGGGGGCGACTCTATTTGGGGGGGCGACTCTATTTGGGGGGGCGACTCTATTTGGGGGGGCGACTCTATTTGGGGGGGCGACTCTATTTGGGGGGGCGACTCTATTTGGGGGGGCGACTCTATTTGGGGGGGCGACTCTATTTGGGGGGGCGACTCTATTTGGGGGGGCGACTCTATTTGGGGGGGCGACTCTATTTGGGGGGGCGACTCTATTTGGGGGGGCGACTCTATTTGGGGGGGCGACTCTATTTGGGGGGGCGACTCTATTTGGGGGGGCGACTCTATTTGGGGGGGCGACTCTATTTGGGGGGGCGACTCTATTTGGGGGGGCGACTCTATTTGGGGGGGCGACTCTATTTGGGGGGGCGACTCTATTTGGGGGGGCGACTCTATTTGGGGGGGCGACTCTATTTGGGGGGGCGACTCTATTTGGGGGGGCGACTCTATTTGGGGCGACTCTATTTGGGGGGGCGACTCTATTTGGGGGGGCGACTCTATTTGGGGGGGCGACTCTATTTGGGGGGGCGACTCTATTTGGGGGGGCGACTCTATTTGGGGGGGCGACTCTATTTGGGGGGGCGACTCTATTTGGGGGGGCGACTCTATTTGGGGGGGCGACTCTATTTGGGGGGGCGACTCTATTTGGGGGGGCGACTCTATTTGGGGGGGCGACTCTATTTGGGGGGGCGACTCTATTTGGGGGGGCGACTCTATTTGGGGGGGCGACTCTATTTGGGGGGGCGACTCTATTTGGGGGGGCGACTCTATTTGGGGGGGCGACTCTATTTGGGGGGGCGACTCTATTTGGGGGGGCGACTCTATTTGGGGGGGCGACTCTATTTGGGGGGGCGACTCTATTTGGGGGGGCGACTCTATTTGGGGGGGCGACTCTATTTGGGGGGGCGACTCTATTTGGGGGGGCGACTCTATTTGGGGGGGGCGACTCTATTTGGGGGGGGTGACTCTATTTGGGGGGGGTGACTCTATTTTGGGGGGGTGACTCTATTTGGGGGGGTGACTCTATTTGGGGGGGTGACTCTTTTTGGGGGGGTGACTCTATGTGGGGGGGTGACTCTATGTGGGGGGTGACACTATGTGGGGGGGGTGATACTATGTGGGGGGGGGGGTGATACTATGTGGGGGGTGACTCTATGTGGGGGGTGACTCTATGTGGAGGGGTGACTCTATGTGGGGGGGTGACTCTATGTGGGGGGGTGACTCTATGTGGGGGGTGACTCTATGTGGGGGGTGACTCTATGTGGGGGGTGACTCTATGTGGGGGGTGACTCTATGTGGGGGGGTGACTCTATGTGGGGGGGTGACTCTATGTGGGGGGGGTGACTCTATGTGGGGGGGGTGACACTATGTGGGGGGTGTGACACTATGTGGGGGGGTGACTCTATGTGGGGGGTTGAGACACTATGTGGGGGGGGGTGACTCTATGTGGGGGGGGGTGAGACACTATGTGGGGGGGTGACTCTATGTGGGGGTGAGACACTATTTGGGGGGGTGACTCTATGTGGGGGGGTGACACTATGTGGGGGTGAGACACTATGTGGGGGGGGTGACACTATGTGGGGGGGGTGACACTATGGGGGGGGTGACACTATGTGGGGGTGAAACACTATGTGGGGGGGGTGACTCTATGTGGGGGGGTGAGACACTATGTGGGGGGGTGACTCTATGTGGGGGGGGTGACACTATGGGGGGGGTGACACTATGTGGGGGTGAAACACTATGTGGGGGGAGTGACTCTATGTGGAGGGGGGTGAGACACTATGGGGGGGGTGACACTATGTGGGGGGGTGACTCTATGTGGGGGGGGGGTGACACTATGTGGGGGGGGTGACACTATGTGGGGGGGGGTGAGACACTATGGGGGGGGGTGACACTATGTGGGGGGGTGAGACACTATGTGGGGGGGGTGAGACACTATGGGGGGGGGTGACACTATGTGGGGGGGGTGAGACACTATGTGGGGGTGAGACACTATGGGGGGGGGTGACACTATGTGGGGGGGGGTGAGACACTATGTGGGGGTGAGACACTATGTGGGGGGTGTGACACTATGTGGGGGGGGTGAGACTCTATGTGGGGGTGAGACACTATGTGGGGGGTGACTCTATGTGGGGGGGGTGACACTATGGGGGGGGTGACACTATGTGGGGGGGGGTGAGACACTATGTGGGGGTGAGACACTATGTGGGGGGTGACTCTATGTGGGGGGGGTGACACTATGGGGGGGGTGACACTATGTGGGGGGGGGGGTGAGACACTATGGGGGGGGGGTGACACTATGTGGGGGGGTGAGACACTATGTGGGGGGGGTGAGACACTATGGGGGGGTGAGACACTATGGGGGGGGGTGACACTATGTGGGGGGGTGAGACACTATGTGGGGGTGAGACACTATGGGGGGGGTGACACTATGTGGGGGGGGTGAGACACTATGTGGGGGTGAGACACTATGTGGGGGGGTGACTCTATGTGGGGGGGTGACACTATGGGGGGGGGTGACACTATGTGGGGGGGTGAGACACTATGTGGTGGGGGGGTGACTCTATGTGGGGGTGAGACACTATGTGGGGGTGAGACACTATGGGGGGGGGTGACACTATGTGGGGGGGGGGGTGAGACACTATGTGGGGGTGAGACACTATGTGGGGGGGTGACTCTATGTGGGGGGGGTGACACTATGGGGGGGGGTGACACTATGGGGGGGGGGTGAGACACTATGTGGGGGGGGTGAGACACTATGTGGGGGGGTGACACTATGTGGGGGGGGTGAGACACTATGTGGGGGTGAGACACTATGTGGGGGGGTGACACTATGTGGGGGGGTGACTCTATGTGGGGGGGGTGACACTATGGGGGGGGTGACACTATGGGGGGTGAGACACTATGTGGGGGGGTGACACACTATGTGGGGGGGTGACTCTATGTGGGGGTGACTCTATGTGGGGGTGACTCTATGTGGGGGGGGGTGACTCTATGTGGGGGGGGGTGACTCTATGTGGGGGGGGTGACTCTATGTGGGGGGGGGTGACTATGTGGGGGTGAGACACTATGTGGGGGGGGGTGACTCTATGTGGGGGGGTGACTCTATGTGGGGGGGGGTGACTCTATGTGGGGGGGGTGACTCTATGTGGGGGGGGTGACTCTATGTGGGGGGGGTGACTCTATGTGGGGGGGGTGACTCTATGTGGGGGGGGGGTGACTCTATGTGGGGGTGAGACACTATGTGGGGGGGGTGACACTATGTGGGGGGGGTGACACTATGTGGGGGTGAGACACTATGTGGGGGGGGTGACACTATGTGGGGGGGGGTGACACTATGTGGGGGTGAGACTCTATGTGGGGGGGGTGACACTATGTGGGGGGGGGTGACACTAATGGGGGGTGAGACACTATGTGGGGGGGTGACTCTATGTGGGGGGGTGACACTATGTGGGGGGGTGACACTATGTGGGGGGGGTGACTCTATGTGGGGGGGTGACTCTATGTGGGGGGGGTGAGACACTATGTGGGGGGGTGACTCTATGTGGGGGGGTGACACTATGTGGGGGGGTGACACTATGTGGGGGGGTGACACTATGTGGGGGGGGTGACTCTATGTGGGGGGGGGTGAGACACTATGTGGGGGGGTGACTCTATGTGGGGGGGGGTGACACTATGTGGGGGGGTGACTCTATGTGGGGGGGGTGACTCTATGTGGGGGGGGTGAGACACTATGTGGGGGGGGTGACTCTATGTGGGGGGGTGACACTATGTGGGGGGGGTGACTCTATGTGGGGGGGGTGAGACACTATGTGGGGGGGTGACTCTATGTGGGGGGGTGACTCTATGTGGGGGGGTGACTCTATGTGGGGGGGGGTGACACTATGTGGGGGGGTGACTCTATGTGGGGGGGTGACTCTATGTGGGGGGGGGTGACACTATGGGGAGGGTGACACTATGGGGAGGGTGACACTATGTGGGGGGGGGTGACTCTATGTGTGGGGGGTGACACTATGTGGGGGGGTGACTCTATGTGGGGGGGTGACTCTATGTGGGGGGGGGTGACACTATGTGGGGGGGTGACACTATGGGGAGGGTGACACTATGGGGAGGGTGACTCTATGTGTGGGGGGTGACTCTATGTGGGGGGGGGTGACACTATGTGGGGGGGTGACTCTATGTGGGGGGGGGTGACACTATGGGGAGGGTGACACTATGGGGAGGGTGACACTATGTGGGGGGGGTGACTCTATGTGGGGGGGGGTGAGACACTATGTGGGGGGGTGACACTATGGGGAGGGTGACACTATGGGGAGGGTGACACTATGTGGGGGGGTGACTCTATGTGGGGGGGGGTGACACTATGGGGAGGGTGACACTATGTGGGGGGGGTGACTCTATGTGGGGGGGTGACACTATGGGGAGGGTGACACTATGTGGGGGGGTGACTCTATGTGGGAGGGTGACACTATGTGGGGGGGTGACACTATGGGGAGGGTGACACTATGTGGGGGGGGTGACTCTATGTGGGGGGGTGACTCTATGTGGGAGGGTGACACTATGTGGGGGGGTGACTCTATGTGGGGGGGGGTGACACTATGTGGGGGGGTGACACTATGTGGGGGGGGGTGACACTATGTGGGGGGGTGACTCTATGTGGGGGGGGGTGACACTATGTGGGGGGGTGACACTATGTGGGGGGGGGTGACACTATGTGGGGGGGTGACTCTATGTGGGGGGGTGAGACACTATGTGGGGGGGGTGACTCTATGTGGGGGGGGGGGGTTTACCTGCCCGCGCCTCCTCTCTCTCTCTCTCTGTCTGTCTCTCTCTCCAGGCCCGCCGATCCCTCACACGCCGCCCTCCATTTTGCAGCGCCTGCCAGATCTCGTCTTCTCGCCTCGCCCGCTCCCGCGAGACCTTCCAGCGCTCACCCCTCCTGCAGCCAATCAGGCAGCGTCCTCTCAGAAATCTACCCAGCAACAGGCGACGTGACTCCGCTCAAAGCCTCTGCCCAGCCAATCAGCGAGTGGCGCAGCTCCGCCCAGCCAATCGGGGAGCGGCGTCTCTAATCGGCCCAGCAACAGGGAATGGAGGCTCAAATCTGCCCAGCAACAGGGAGTGCCAGCTCAAATCTGCCCAGCAACAGGGAGTGCCAGCTCAAATCTGCCCAGCAACAGGGAGTGCCAGCTCAAATCTGCCCAGCAACAGGGAGTGGCAATGAAATACTAACCAGCAACAAGTGTCATGTTGCCAACTCCGGCTTGACGCATTCCTGGAGATTTTATCTCACGACCCTCCTATCCCCCACCGCCCAACCTCCCAATTGGCCTTTCCCGCCACTTCCCCAATATTGTTATGTCGAATAAAGAAAAGGATTCAGGAAACTGAATATCGATTGGTCAAATCAAATCGCACGGGGTAGCCTGGAGGAAGAATTCATAGAATGTATACGGGATTGTTTCTTAGAACAGTATGTTACAGAACCTACAAGTGAGCAAGCTATCTTAGATCTGGTCCTGTGTAATGAGACAGGGATAATAAACGATCTCCTAGTAAAAGATCCTCTCGGAATGAGTGATCGCAGTATGGTTGAATTTGTAATACAGATTGAGGGTGAGGAAGTTGTGTTACAAACGAGCGCACTATGCTTAAACAAAGGAGACTACAGTGGGATGAGGGCAGAGTTGGCTAAAGTAGACTGGAAACACAGACTAAACAGTGGCACAATTGAGGAACAGTGGAGGACTTTTAAGGAGCTCTTTCATAGTGCGCAACAAAAATATATTCCAGTGAAAAAGAAGGACGGCAAGAGAAGGGATAACCAGCCGTGGATAACCAAGGAAATAAAGGAAAGTATCAAATCAAAGACCAATGCGTATAAGGTGGCCAAGGTTAGTGGGAAACTAGAGGATTGGGAAAATTTTAAGCAACAGCAAAGAATGACTAAAAAAGCAATAAAGAAAGGAAAGATAGATTACGAAGGTAAACTTGCGCAAAACATAAAAACAAATAGTAAAAGCTTTTACCGGTATATAAAACGGAAAAGAGTGACTAAAGTAAATGTTGGTCCCTTAGAAAATGAAAAGGGGGATTTAATAATGGGAAATGTGGAAATGGCTGAGACCTTAAACAATTATTTTGCTTCCGTCTTCACAGTGGAAGACACAAAAACCATGCCAAAATTTGCAGGCCACAGGAATGTGGGAAGGGAGGACCTTGAGACAATCACTATCACTAGGGGGGTAGTGCTGGACAGGCTAATGGGACTCAAGGTAGACAAGTCCCCTGGTCCTGATGAAATGCATCCCAGGGTATTAAAAGTGATGGCGGAAGTTATAGCAGATGCATTCGTTATAATCTACCAAAATTCTCTGGACTCTGGGGAGGTACCAGCGGATTGGAAAGCAGCTAATGTAACGCCTCTGTTTAAAAAAGGGGGCAGACAAAAGGCAGGTAACTATAGGCCAGTTAGTTTAACATCTGTAGTGGGGAAAATGCTTGAAGCTATCATTAAGGAAGAAATAGCGGGACATCTAGATAGGAATAGTGCAATCAAGCAGACGCAACATGGATTCATGAAAGGGAAATCATGTTTAACTAACTTACTGGAATTCTTTGAGGATATAACGAGCATGGTGGATAGAGGTGTACCGATGGATGTGGTGTATTTAGATTTCCAAAAGGCATTCGATAAGGTGCCACACAAAAGGTTACTGCAGAAGATACGCGGAGTCAGAGGAAATGTATTAGCATGGATAGAGAATTGGCTGGCTAACAGAAAGCAGAGAGTCGGGATAAATGGGTCCTTTTCGGGTTGGAAATCGGTGGTTAGTGGTGTGCCACAGGGATCAATGCTGGGACCACAACTGTTTACAATATACATAGATGACCTGGAAGAGGGGACAGAGTGTAGTGCAACAAAATTTGCAGATGACACAAAGATTAGTGGGAAAGCGGGTTGTGTAGAGGACACAGAGAGGCTGCAAAGAGATTTGGATAGGTTAAGCGAATGGGCGAAGGTTTGGCAGATGGAATACAATGTCGGAAAGTGTGAGGTCATCCACCTTGGGAAAAAACCAGTAAAATGGAATATTATTTGAATGGGGAGAGTTTACAACATGCTGAGGTGCAGAGGGACCTGGGGGTCCTTGTGCATGAAACTCTTTTAGAGTTTATCTGTAAAACAAAACATTAAACCGTGCCACCCGCCTGGATGACACACCAGACATTTACAAGGCCCTTTTTTTTTTTCCTTTTTTTGGTTTTCTTTTTGTGTTTTTCTTTTTTTTTGGGGCACTAAAATCACATTTTTTCCCCAGTGCCCCCTATAAAAGGGGAGGGGGACACTAAAAGCACCGGCAATTAAAACAAATTAAACTTTAAAACGTAAAATCAAATTAAAATTTGGTTGCCGGGCGTGATGATGCACTCCAGTCCCTCCGGTGCCCACCTCTCGCGGAAGGCCGCGAGCGTACCGGTGGACACCGCGTGCTCCATCTCCAAGGACACCCTGGACCGGATGTAAGAGCGGAAGAGAGGCAGGCAGTCTGGCTGAACGACCCCCTCGACCGCCCGCTGCCTGGACCGGCTGATGGCACCCTTGGCCGTGCCCAGGAGCAGTCCTACGAGGAGGCCTTCAGACCTACCCGCTCCCCTCCGCACAGGGTGCCCAAAGATCAGGAGAGTGGGACTGAAGTGCAGCCAGAATTTCAGGAGCAGCCCCTTCAAATAATGGAACAGGGGCTGCAACCTCGTGCACTCAATAAAAACATGGAACACGGACTCCTCCAGACCGCAGAAATTGCAGGCGGCCTGGGAGTCCGTGAACCGGCTTAAAAATTTATTGCACGGCACTGCTCCGTGCACCACCCTCCAGGCCAAGTCCCCGATGAATAGTGGGAGGACTCCCGCATAGAGTGCCCTCCATCGGGGACCCCCGCCTCCTCCGGACGGCAAGATGGTACGCCATGGCGTGTCCGGACGGCCGGCGAGGATGGCAAAGTTGAGAGTGTGCAGGAGCAGCCCGTACAGGAAACCCCTCCGCGCGGAACTGAAAGGCACGGAGGCGGCTCAAGTTGTGAGGCGCCGGCCCCCGAGGGAGGTTCCGGGATTTGGCGCCAATGAGGAATTCCGTCCGGACGGGGGTCAGTTCGGACGGGATCTCCCCACGTGCTTGAGCCTCCTCGATGCACCTAACGGAGTCAGGGCCCAGAGCTGTTTTTAGCGACTCGATGGCATCGGCCGCGCGGCGGACGTTGGCTGAATTTAGGCGCCGCGCCAGCGTGCCTGGCGCCATCCAGCCCACTCCTCCGCCATCGAACAGGTCCCTGACCCTGGTCACCTCACCAGCCACAGCCCTCTCTTCCGACCGCCACATAAAACCTCGGTCGTGGAGGTACGGATTCCCGAGCAGCGGCTCCTGCAGGACGGCCGCCACTCCAGCCGGCGGAGAGCTGCGCTTGGTGGAGACTTTGTTCCAGACCCTGATGAGGTCCCTGTAAAAGACAGGCAGCTCCCGGAGGGTGGTCCTGACACCCCCCAAGTTCACAAACAGGAGCTGCGTGTCGTAGTTGAGGTCGCGCTGCTGGCGGAAGAAATACGTCGCCAGAGCGCACCACCTAGGAGGGGGCTCGACGTAAAGGTATCTCTGCAGGATCTGAAGACGGAAAGTCGCGAGCTGGGCGCTGACGCACACCAACGACTGACCGCCCTCCCCAAGCGGGAGCCTCAAGACCGCGGCAGAGACCCATTGCTTCTTCTGTATCTTGGCGACAAACGCAGGGGGAGGGGTCAAAGTGACCAGCCGGTACCACAACATTGCGGCCACCAGCTGGTTTATGACTAGCGCTCGACCCCTGTAGGACAGCACTCGGAGCAGTCCTGTCCAGCGCCCTAGGCGAGCGGCGACCTTGGCCTCCAGCTCCTGCCAGTTCGCCGGCCAGGCTTCCTCGTCGGGGCTAAGGTAGACTCCCAGATAGAGGAGATGGGTCGTGCTCCAGGCAAAAGGCCTGAGCTCCTCCGGCAGGGAGTCCACCCGCCACTGACCCACCAGGAGTCCGGAACATTTCTCCCAGTTGATTCTGGCGGAGGACGCGGCCGAGTAAATCTCTTGGCACTCACGCATCCTCCGCAGGTCAGCGGGATCCTCTACCGCGAGGAGCACGTCATCGGCGTAAGCCGAGAGGACGACCTCCACGCCCGGCCCTTGCAGAGCCAGTCCCGTCAACCTCGTCCGCAGGAGGCGCAGGAAAGGCTCCACGTCCTTGTGCATGAATCCCAAATAAAAAAAGTTTGCAGGTGCAGCAGGTAATCAGGAAGGCGAATGGAATGTTGGCCTTCATTGCGAGAGGGATGGAGTACAAAAGCAGGGAGGTCCTTCTGCAACTGTACAGGGTATTGGTGAGGCCGTACCTGGAGTACTGCGTGCAGTTTTGGTCACCTTACTTAAGGAAGGGTATACTAGCTTTGGAGGGGGTACAGAGAGGATTCACTAGGCTGATTCCGGAGATGAGGGGGTTACCTTATGATGATAGATTGAGTAGACCGGGTCTTTACTCCTTGGAGTTCAGAAGGATGAGGGGTGATCTTATAGAAACATTTAAAATCATGAAAGGGATAGACAAGATAGGGGCAGAGAGGTTGTTTCCATTGGTAGGGGAGACGAGAACCAGGGGGCACAGCCTCAAAATACAGAGGAACCAATTTAAAACCGAGTTGAGAAGGAATTTCTTCTCCCAGAGGGTTGTGAATCTGTGGAATTCTCTGCCCAAGGAAGCAGTTGAGGCTAGCTCATTGAATGTATTCAAGTCACAGATAGATAGATTTTTAAGCAATAAGGGAATTAAGGGTTACGGGGAGCGGGCGGGTAAGTGGAGCTGAGTCCACGGCCAGATCAGCCATGATCTTATTAAATGGCGGAGCAGGCTCGAGGGGCTAGATGGCCTACTCTTGCTCCTAATTCTTATGTTCTTAAACTGAGGGAAAAAAAAGGCACCCAATATTTTTAATGTTCTGGCTTGGTCCTGGACAATCCTAGACACGTTAAATCTACCCTGCAACAAAAATAACTTGCACTTACAGAGCGACTGTAACGCAGGAAAACGTTGCAGGGCGCTTCACAGGAGCGTAATCAAACAAAATTTGCCAACCCAGCCACATAAGGAGAAATTAGGGCAGATGACCAAAAGCTTGGTCAAAGAGGTCGGTTTTAAGGAGCGTCTTAAAGCAGGAGAGGCGGAGAGGGAGTTCCAGAGCTTAGATCCTCAGAATTCTTTGTAAGTATTGAGGCTGTGGGCATGGAATAAAGTGCTAATGGTTTTCAAGAGGGAAACATGTCTGTTTAAAAGCATTTAAAATTAATTGTGGAAAGTAAAATCAGTGTGAAAAAAGAGATAGGTGATTTAAAAAAAAATGCATTCTTTCTGACATATATTGAGGCTGTGGGTGTGGAATAAAGTGCAAGTGGTTCTCAAGTTGCAAACATGTCTGTCCCACTGCTTGAGCAACCCACCTGGGCGCCATTGTGGCCGGGGCGCGTGCGCAGTGGGCCGGGCCCGGGCCGTGGTGGCCGGCGCGCGTGCGCAGTGGGGCCGGAGTGTCCTCGGCGCGTGCGCAGAGGGCCGGGCCCGGCCGCCGTTGCCCCGGGAGACGGCGGTTGGAGAGCCGGGGGGGCGGGCAGTTAGCGCACCGCGGGACAATTCAAAATACGTCAGAGAGCGGCGGGGTTGGGGCCCTGTTGCCATGGTGACCGAGCGGGTGGGCGACTGAAGGCGCAAGGCCCCAGAGCCAGGACCTGCCCTGCGGCCCGGGGCAACTGCTGCCCCTCAGAGGTGTGGGCCATGGGGGGAGAGAGGGGGCGGGGCGGGGCTGGGCCATGGGGGGAGAGAGGGGGCGGGGCTGGGCCATGGGGGAGAGAGGGGGCGGGGCCATGGGGGGGAGAGAGGGGGCGGGGCTGGGCCATGGGGGGGAGAGAGGGGGCGGGGCTGGGCCATGGGGGAGAGAGGGGGCGGGGCTACGGCTGGGCCAGGTGGGAGAGAGGGGGCGGGGCTAGGGCTGGGCCATGGGGGGAGAGAGGGGGCGGGGCTGGGCCATGGGGGGAGAGAGGGGGCTGGGCTGTGCCATGGGGGGGAGAGAGGGGGCGGGGCTACGGCTGGGCCAGGTGGGAGAGAGGGGGCGGGGCTAGGGCTGGGCCATGGGGGGAGAGAGGGGGCGGGGCTGGGCCATGGGGGGAGAGAGGGGGCTGGGCCATGGGGGGGAGAGAGGGAGGGGGCGGGGCCATGGGGGGAGAGGGGGGCGGGGCTGTGCCATGGGGGGAGAGAGGGGTTGGGGCTGGGCCATGGGGGGAGAGAGGGGGCGGGGCTGGGCCATGGGGGGAGAGAGGGGGTTGGGCCATGGGGGGAGAGAGGGAGGTGGCGGGGCCATAGAGGGAGAGAGGGGCCATGGGGGGAGAGAGGGGGCTGGGCCATGGAGGGAGAGAGGGGGCGGGGCTGGGCCATGGGGGGAGAGAGGGAGGGGGCGGGGCCATGGGGGGAGGGGGCAGAATCATTGGGGGGGGCTGGGCCATGGGGGGAGAGAGGGGGCGGGGCTGGGCCATGGAGGGGAGAGAGGGGGCGGGGCTGGGCCATGGGGGAGAGAGGGGGCGGGGCTGGGCCATGGGGGGGAGAGAGGGGGCAGGGCTGGGCCATGGGGGGAGAGAGTGGGCGGGGCTGGGCCATGGGGGGGAGAGAGGGGGCGGGGCTGGGCCATGGGGGGGAGAGAGGAGGCGGGGCTGGGCCATGGGGGGAGAGAGGGTGCTGGGCTGGGCCATGGGGTGAGAGAGGGGACGGGGCTGGGCCATGGGGGGAGGGGCAGGGCTGGGCCATGGGGGGAGAGAGGGGGCTGGGCCATGGGGGGAGAGAGGGAGGGGGCGGGGCCATGGGGGGGAGAGAGGGAGGGGGCGGGGCCATGGGGGGAGGGGGTAGAGTCATTGGGGGGGGCTGGGCCATGGGGGGAGAGAGGGGGCGGGGCTGGGCCATGGGGGGGAGAGAGGGGGCGGGGCTGGGCCATGGGGGGAGAGAGGGGGCTGGGCCATGGGGGGGGGGAGAGGGGGCGGGGTGGGCCATGGGGGGGGGGAGAGGGGGCGGGGCTGGGCCATGGGGGGGAGAGTGGGGGCGGGGCTGGGCCATGGGGGGAGAGAGGGGGCGGGGCTGGGCCATGGGAGGAGGGGCAGGGCTAGGGCTGGGCCATGGGGGGAGAGAGGGGGTGGGGCTGGGCCATGGGGGGAGAGAGGGGGCGGGGCTGGGCCATGGGGGGAGAGAGGGGGCAGAGTCATGGGTGGGAGCTGGGTCATGGGGGGAGGGGGCAGAGTCATTGGGGGGGCCTGGGCTATGGGGGGGAGGGGCAGGGCTAGGGCTGGGCCATGGGGGGGAGAGAGGGGGCTGGGCCATGGGGGGAGAGAGGGGGCAGAGTCATGGGAGGAGGGGCAGGTCTAGGGCTGGGCCATGGGGGGAGAGAGGGGGTTGGGCCATGGGGGGAGAGAGGGGGCTGGGCCATGGGGGGAGAGAGGGGGCAGAGTCATGGGGGGGCTGGGCCATGGGGGGAGGGGCAGGGCTAGGGCTGGGCCATGGGGGGAGAGAGGGAGCTGGGCCATGGGGGGAGAGAGGGGGGGCAGAGTCATGGGGGGGGGCTGGGCCATGGGGGGAGGGGCTGGGCTAGGGCTGGGCCATGGGGGGAGAGAGGGAGTGGGCGGGGCCATGGGGGGGAGAGAGGGAGGGGGCGGGGCCATGGGGGGAGGGGGCAGAGTCATTGGGGGGGCTGGGCTCTGGGGAGAGAGAGGGGGCAGAGTCATGGGGGGGCTGGGCCATGGGGGGAGGGGGCAGAGTCATGGGGGGGGCTGGGCCATGGGGGAGGGGGCAGAATCATTGGGGGGGGGCTGGGCCATGGGGGGAGGGGGCTGGGCCATTGGGGGAGGGGCAGGGCTAAGGCTGGGCCATGGGGGGAGGGGGCAGGGGCTGGGCCATGGGGGGGAGGGGGCAGGGGCTGAGCCATGGGGAGAGGGAGGGGCCATGGGGGGGGGGAGGGGACTGGGCCATGGAGGGGGTGGGGCTGGACCATGGGGAGAGGGAGGAGGCGGGGCTGGGCCGGGCCATGGAGGGGGTGGGGCTGGACCATGAGGGGACGGAGGGGGCAGGGCTGGGCCATGGGGGGGAGGGAGGGGGCAGGGCTGGGCCATGGGGGGGAGGGAGAGAGGGGGCGGGGCTGGGCCGTGAGGGGGTGGGGCTGGGCCATGGGGGGAGGGAGGGGGCAGGGCTGGGCCATTGGTCATTTGGGTAAAGGTGGACTATTGGTCATTTGGGCAAATTGGTCCTTTGGGAAATTAGTGCTTTGGCAACGGTGGACCTTTGGTCCATTGGGCAAACGTGGACCATTAGTCCTTTGGGCAAAGGTGGGCCTTTGGTCCTTTGGGCAAAGGTGAACCATTGGTCCTTTGGACAAAGGTGGACTATTAGTCCTTTGGCTCTTTTTGAGCACATTGAACCATTGAGTCCTTTGTGCAAAGGTGGACTATTGGTGGTTTGTACAAATTGGACCATTGGTCCTTTGGGCAAAAGTGGACTGTTGGTGGTTTATGCAAAGGTGGATATTTGGTGGTTTAGGCTATTACTGAGACATGGCTGAAAGAGGGGCAGGTATGGCAGCTCAACATTCCTGGTTACAGGGTTTTCAGACGGGATAGAGAGGGGGATAAAAAAGTGTGAAAGATATAGAGGGTGCGGAATTCCTAAAATGCATCCAGGAGAACTTTTTTTGAGCCAGTACAGTATGTAGCAAGCCCAAAACGGGTAGGGGGCGGTGGGGGGGGACTTAGTTTACGGAATAAAGCTGGGCAGCTGGAAGCGATATCTATGGGAGAGCATTTTGGTGCTAGTGATCATAATTCAGTTAGATTTAGGGCAGGTATGGAAAAGGTAGACCAAGAATAAAAGCTCTCAACTGGGGAAAAGCTAATTTTGCTAAGCTGAGATGGAATTTGGCCAAAGTGGACTGGAAACGGGTACTTGAAGGTAAATCAGTGTCGGAGCAGTGGGAGACATTCAAGGAGGAGATCCTGAGGGTTCAGAGCAAGTATGTTCCCTTAAAGAAAAAGGGTGGGTCTAACAAATCTAGAGCCTCCTAGATGTCAAGGAACATACAAGATAGGATAAAGATAAAAAGGAAGGCTTACGACAGATACCGAGGGCCCAATACTGCAGAAACTCTAGAGGAACACAGAAAGTGCAAGGATGCAAATAAACAGGAAATTAGGAAAGCAAAGAGAGAGCATGAAAACATTTAGCGAGTAAAATCAAGGGAAACGCAAAGATGTTTTATAAATACATCATGAGCAAGAGGATCACAAAGGAAAGAGTAGGGCCTGTTTGAGACGATAAAGAAAATGTGTGTGTGGAGGCGGAAGACATGGGTATGGTTCTTAATGAATACTTTGCATCAGTTTTCACAAAAGAGAGGGGCGATGCAGACGCTGCAATCGAGGAGGAGGAAAGTGAAATATTAGATGAAATGAACATAGTGAGGGAGGAAGCATTAAGGGGTTTATGCAGCTTTGAAAGTGGATAAATCCCCAGCCTCCTGATGAAATGTATCCCAGGCTGTTAAGCGAAGAAACAGAGGAAATAGCAGAGGCTCTGACCATCATTTTCCAGTCCTCTCTGGCTACAGGTGTGGTGCCGGAGGACTGGATGACTGGTAACGTTGTACCTTTGTTTAAAAAGGGAGAAAGGGATAGACCAAGTAATTACAGGCCAGTCAGCCTAACCTCGGTGGTGGGAAAATTATTGGAAAAAATTCTGAGGGACAGGATAAATCTTCATTTAGAAAGACATGGATTAATGAAGGACAGTCAGCACGGATTTGTTAAGGGAAGGTCGTGTCTGACTAACCTGATTGAACTTTTTGAGGAGGTAACAATGAGCGTCATTGAGGTGCGTTTGATGTAGTCTATGGCCCCTAGTTTTTGACTCTCCTGCGAGTGGAAACTTCTCTACATCTACCCTATCAAACCACTTTATCATTTTAAAGACCTCTATCAGGTCATCTCTCGATCTCTTTCCGAGAGAAAAGATGCCTCGGCCTGTTCAATCATCCCTGATTCTACACCTGGCAGGCATCGCTCCAGTATTGGGCCCAAATGGCTGTCCATGGAGCCTATCATCAACCTAACTTGATTATTTTGTCCAATCATTTAAACAACTATCTGAAGCCAAGTGAGTCCGTTTTGGTGGTGCGACAGGGAATAATTCAAAGGAGAGGCTGCAGGATTTGTCTGGGGAAACCGGGGAAGAGGAAATCGCGTCGCAACCAACATTTGTTGTGAATTTTGTTGCAGTGAACAATCTGTCTTGCCTAATGTTCCACTCCGTGAAGCCGGTCAACTTTCAGAAGGACGTGCAGCACTCGGAAACGAAATGCCGATCATACGTAAATTGCGTGCGAAATTGCGGAAACTGCCAGGTGGTAAACTGTGTGGTTTGAACGCCAAAGATGGGACTATTCTGGCCGGACTGTTCATGTTGATGATATCCATCATGCACATCATCTTTGAAGTAGGGCATCTGATGCGCTTTCAACTCATTATCGCCTCCAATTCGACTATTGGTGAGATGCACTCTTTCAATGTTGAGAAATACTGCATCACATCAATTACCTTCGTTTCTATGACCATGATCGCAGTCTTTCTCTTGTTCATATCTGTCTGGAAGGAGTTTGTCTGGGGAGTAGGAGGCTACATTGTTTGGATAATCGTATTTGAGGTGACACAGATTTTCATCCTGAGCTTCTCAGTACCCTACCCTTACGAGCCCTTGAGAAGTATGCGAGCGCTGGAATTGTTCGGGCTCATCATGCGCTTGATCTCGCACGTGTTCTGGATGATATTTGTGAGCTCGCACACAATCGAGTTGTCCAAAATCAGTAAGACCACCTCTGAACAGAAGAAAAGCAAGCAGCCAATGCCGCCGAAGCTCAAGTTTGCAAAGGACATGGCTGTGTAGCGGTTTCCTGCAGACACCAAGGGCCAGGGCAACTCCATTGTGCATTGTCAGAGAACAAGTAAATCTCCAATTGTCCAGGAATTTTAGTCTGTAGTGTGGGTTATTGGGATACCTATTACGAATATCAAACCGGCAGAATTTTAACGTAGGCTGGAAATGCCAGTGTCTGCCATCAGCTCTGCCAATTATGGGGCTGTTTATGTATAATAGCAAAGCTCTTCCCCCCCCACCAAACGGAGAACCACTTTTCCTCCATTCCCAGGATTGTTTTCCCACCAGCATCTGCTCCCAATTGCATCCAGCACAGGACAGTAACAAATGCTGCACGCTCACTGGTGTGTCATTCAGATAATCTGACATGTACCCCAGCATATCTATGAGAAGTAAATGTAAATCTGCATGTGTGTCATATATTTTACAGCACTTTCCAGAGCGATAAGAGTACACTATATTCTGATGACAGCACTGCGGTGAATGGAACAGTTTATAGAACTCAAAATTAAATTGTAGCAATTTATAATTCATATTAAAAAGTTAACATTTTGTTTAGTTGTGTTCGGTTCTGTTTCCCCCCCCCCCCCACTTTTTACTTTGCTTGACCCCTAGATAGCTCAGCCGCTGAAGCCAACATTGGAGCAGGAGGCCATTCAGCCCCTCGAGCCTGTCTTGCCATTCAATCAGATCGTGGCTCATTTGTATCTCAACTTCATTTACCCGTCCTTGGTTCAGTAACCCTTAATATCCTTACCCAACAAAAATCTCTCAATCTCGGTTTTTCAAACTTCCAATTGACCCCCCCACCACCCCCAGCCTCGAGGTTTTTGAAGGAGAGAGTTCCAGATTCCCACTACACTTTGTGTGAAGAAGTGCTTCCCCTGAACGGCGTAACTCTTCATTTCATGTAGAACTGTGCCCCCAAACACAGGAAAACACTGAACGCAGATGATAGAATCACTGAGAATCAGCTTTGAAGGATCGGAAATGATACGTCCTTGCTATACAGTATAAATGCACACGAGGCCCATGCTTGAGAGAAGGTCAGTCTGTGACCTGTCCTTTATTCCTTAGCACTCAAGTCCAGGAAGTGGGTGGAGCTTCCCCTTTTATATCTGAAGATCCAGGTTAGGAGTGTCTCCCACAAGTTCACCACCTAGTGGTCATTGTTCTCAAAGTGTACAACTTAGGTCAGTTTATACATGGGTTACAATGCTGGTTGAATACATGACATCACTTCCCCCCCTAAAGTCTTATTGGGATCACAGGTTGAGTCTCTCTGGTGGTTTACGCTCTCTTGTAGAGCGCCTGAGTTGGGGCTCCGGTTGTTGGACGCTGGCCTGAGTGTCTGCTGTTTGAGGTGCCTCAGGCCTATCTGGACTGTCCACAGTGACTGGGCTCTCCTCCCTTTGGTCACTGTGTTCGGTCACCTGTGGAGGAGTGAACTCTATATTGTGTTCTTCCTCTGCTTCTTCTATGGGGTTGCTGAACCTCCTTTTTGTTTGATCCACATGTTTGCGGCAGATTTGTCCATTGGTAAGTTTAACTACCAGAATCCTATTTCCCTCTTTGGCAATCACAGAGCCTGCAAGCCATTTGGGCCCTGCAGCGTAGTTGAGGACAAAAACAGGGTCATTTACATCAATACATCGCGCCCTCGCATTCCTGTCATGGTAGTCATATTGTGACTGGTGCCTGCTCTCGACAATTTCTTTCATGGTGGGGTGTATAAGGGATAACCGGGTTTTGAGCGTCCTTTTCATTAGCAGATCTGCGGGTGGAACCCCTGTGAGTGAGTGTGGTTGGGATCTGTAGGCCAACAGGAAGTGTGATAAGCGTCTTTGTAGGGAACCCCCTTGAATTCTGAGCATCCCCTGTTTGATTATCTGCACTGCTCGTTCTGCCTGGCCATTTGAGGCCGGCTTGAACGGTGCCGTTCTGACATGGTTAATTCCATTGCCTGCCATGAAGTCCTGGAATTCAGTGCTTGTGAAGCACGGGCCATTGTCACTGACCAAGTTGTCCGGCAGACCGTGGGCGGCGAACATTGCCCATAGACTTTCTACCGTGGCAGAGGATGTGCTTGAATTTAAAATGTCACACTCGATCCATTTGGAGTAGGCGTCTATTACAACCAAAAATATTTTTCCCATGAAAGGACCTGCGTAGTCCACATGGATGCGTGACCAAGGCTTGGCGGGCCATGGCCAGGGGCTAAGGGGGGCTTCCCTGGGCGCATTGCCCAGCTGGGCACACGTGTTGCACCTGCGAACACAAAGTTCCAGATCTGCGTCTATCCCTGGCCACCAAATGTGTGACCTGGCAATTGCCTTCATTATGACAATGCCCGGGTGCTCATTGTGGAGTTCTCTGATGAACACCTCGCTGCCCATCTGGGGCATGACTACGCGGTTTCCCCACAGTAGGCAATTGGCCTGAATCGAGAGTTCATCCCTGCGCCTGTTAAATGGTTTCAATTCCTCAGGGCATGCCCTGTACGTGGCTGCCCAGTCCCCATTCAGGACACATTTCTTGACTAGAGACAATAGCGGGTCTCTATTTGTCCAGACTTTAATCTGACGGGCTGTCACGGGTGAGCCTTCGCTTCCGAAAGCTTCAACAGCCATGACCATCTCAGCAGCATGCTTGGTAGCCCCCCAGTGGTGGCTAGTGGGAGTCTGCTGAGTACATCGGCGCAATTTTCGGTGCCCGGTCTGTGCCGATTTGTGTAGTCATAGGCGGCTAACGTGAGTGCCCACCTCTGTATGCGGGCCGATGCGTTTGCATTTATGGCCTTGTTGTCGGCCAAAAGGGACGTTAGGGGTTTGTGATCTGTCTCCAGCTCAAATTTCCTGCCAAACAGGTACTGGTGCATTTTCTTTATCGCATATACATAATGCGAGCGCCTCCTTTTCTACCATCCCGTAGCCCCTTTCTGCCTGGGACAGACTCCTGGAGGCATAAGCTACCGGCTGTAACTGACCCTTGGCATTGACATGCTGCAACACACACCCGACACCATAGGACGACGCATCGCACGTTAACACAAGTTTCTTACATGGGTCATATAGCGTTAACAGATTGTTGGAACATAACAAATTGCGTGCTCTATTAAAAGCCCTTTCCTGGCTGTCCCCCCAGACCCATTCGCGACCTTTGCGTAGGAGCACGTGTAACGACTCTAGCAGCGTGCTCAATTTGGGAAGAAAGTTACCAAAATAGTTCAGGAGCCCCAGGAACGAATGCAGCTCCGTCGTGTTACGGGGTCTGGGTGCTCTCTGGATCGCTTCCGTCTTGGATGCAGTAGGGCTGATCCCGTCTGCTGCTACCCTCATCCCCAGGAATTCTACCTCTGGAGCTAGGAAGACGCACTTCGCCTTTTTCAGTCGCAGCCCTACCCGGTCCAGTCTGCGTAGCACCTCCTCCAGGTTGTGGAGGTGTTCTTCAGTATCGTAACCCGTGATGAGGATGTCATCCTGAAAAACCACCATCCCTGGAAACGACTTGAGGAGGCTTTCCATATTTCGTTGGAAGATCGCGGCGGCCGAGCGAATCCCGAACGGACATCTGTTGTACTCAAACAACCCCTTGTGTGTCGTGATGGTGGTCAGCTTCTTCGACTCACTCGCCAGCTCCTGGGTCATGTAAGCTGAGGTCAGGTCCAATTTTGAAAAATGTTTGCCACCGGATAGCGTCGCAAAGAGGTCCTCCGCTCTCGGTAGCGGGTACTGGTCTTGGAGTGACACCCGATTGATGGTGGCCTTGTAATCGCCACATATCCTGACCGACCCATCCGCCTTGAGCACCGGCACAATCGGGCTCGCCCAGTCACTGAATTCGACTGGCGAGATGATGCCTTCCCTCAACAGGCGGTCCAATGCGCCTTCTATCTTTTCCTGCATCACGTACGGCACCGCTCTGGCCTTGTGGTGTACTGGCCTGGCGTCCGGGTTTATGTGAATCACTACCTTGGCCCCCATGAAAGTGCCGATGCCGGGTTGAAATAATGAGTCAAATTTGTCCAAGATCTGTGAGCATGATACTCGCTCCACAGAGGAAATTGCATTGACAACGCCCCATTTCCAGTTCATGACAGCAAGCCAACTCCTCCCAGTAGTGCGGGACAACCCAGAGTGGCAACCTGTTCTCCGAATCTTTGTGGGTCACGACTACCGTGGCGCTGTCTAGCACCGGAATTATCTCCTTTGTATATGTCCGTAGCTGTGCGTCAATCGGCGATAATTTTGGCCTCCTGGCCTTGGACGCCCACAACTTTTCGAATTGTTTGATACCCATCAGGGACTGGCTGGCCCCCGTGTCTTGCTCCATTGATACTGGGATGCCATTGAGAAGCACTTTCATCATTATCGGTGACGTCCTGGTGTATGAACTGTATACGTGCTCCACATGAACTCGCTGAACTTCAGCTTCCAGCAATTTTCCCCAGTGTCCATTTCTGCAATTTCTGCAGGTATTTTGCTCATCTCTGCAAACTCCGGCTGAATGTATGCCTCCATGCCTCCAACATGAGCTGCTGTTGGAAACAAAAGGTCCCTTGCCAGTCGATCGTCCCTGACTGCCCCTGTGATTGTCCTTGAGTGCGCCATTAACAGGTGTTGATGGCCCCATTACTGGCCGCATTGTCCCTTGCAATGGTGTGAATCGCCGTTCAACTTGCCATTGTCTCTGTCGAACTCGCCTCCCTGGGTTTGACTACATATTGGGGCATGCCTGACTGCCCTTGTCTGCCTGGAGAACTGTGTGCTGCTTTAACAATGTTGAATCTCTGTCCCAACCATTCCTTAACACAGTCCCTCTCGTCTGTTCTGCTCGTGGCCATGCTCGCGTGGTTTAAATCCCAGTTTCTCGTCGCCACTGATACGTCCTTACTATACAATATAAATGCACAAGAGGCCCATGCTTGAGAGAAGGTCAGTCTGTGGCCTGTCCTTTATTCCTTAGCACTCAAGTCCAGGAAGTGGGTGGAGCTTCCCCTTTTATATCTGAAGGTCCAGGTTAGGAGTGTCTCCCACAAGTTCACCACCTAGTGGTCATTGTTCTCACAGTGTACAGATTATACATGGGTTACATTGCTGGTTGAGTACATGACAGGAAAGATTGTCAGTATCGGGGGCCTCGAGCATTGAACACTTAGGGCTTGATTTTCGGTCCGCTGCCACCCCTGTTAGCGCCCCGGAGGCGACACCGGCTCGAGTTGTGACTCATAGCGCTGCGTAGAGCGCCCCCTGCTGGGACCGCCTGTGAAAGCGGGCAACCCAAGCTGTAGCGGCCACAGTGAGGTCAGTAATGCTGGCCTCGGGTAAGGGCGATTGGGTTTTATGTTAATAATTTTTGCGATTTACGTGGTGGTGGCGTGAGGTATTTGTGGAGAATGTTTCTAGCGTTTTTTTTTCAAATTTCCCCCCCCCCCCGAGGCCTCTGTTATGGCACTCCAAGGCCGGCTGTTTAGTTCGGTAGTTTTCCTTTGCTCAGCTGGCCTAGCTCCCTAGAGGAGGTGTGTAACGCCACCCTTAGCGTTCCGCCCCACACTCAGCGCCCAGCTGGTGAATTTTGCGTCTGGACCATTTCCTGGCGCAAAATTTACCGCTCCGCCTGGGTTAACACCGCAACAGAGGCCCGGCCGAATTTCCAACCCCTAGCTCTTCCCTCTCTGTGTGTGCAATAGCTCAGATTGAAGTGATTATAAATAGAGGCAGAGAGTACGCAAGAAACGGAACTTATGCTAAACCTTTACAAATCACTGGTTAGGCCTCAACTGGAGTATTGTGTCCAATTCTGGGCCCCGCACTTTAGGAAGGATGTGAAGGCCTTAGAGAGGGTGCGGAGGAGATTGACCAGAATGGTTCCAGGGATGAGGGACTTCAGTGATGTGGATAGACTGGAGAAGCTGGGGTTGTTCTCCTTGGAGCAGAGAAGGTTAAGGGGCGAGTTAACAGAGGTGTTCAAAATGATGAAGGGTTCTGATAGAGCAACTAAGGAGAAACTGTTTCCATTGGCAGAAGGGTCAGTAACCAGAGGACACGGATTGAAATAATTGGGAAAAGAACCAGAGGGGGCGATGAGGAGATTTTTGTTTTAACACAGTGTGTTATGATCTGGAATACACTTCTTCTTTCGTATGGTATAGGTTGAACTTCACTTAGGAATTCCTCATCGGCACCAAGCCCCGAAACCTCCCACGGGAGCCGGCGCCGCACAACTTGAGCCTCCTCCGGGAAATCCCCTCCGTGCTTTTCAGTTCCGGGCGGAGGGAGGGGATTCCTGTACGGGCTGCTCTTGCACACTCTCCACCTTGCCATCCTCGTCTGCTGTCCGGACACGCCATGGCACACCATGTTGCCACCCGGAGGAGGACTGGGTCCCCAGTTGAGTGCTCTCTACACGGGAGTCCTCCCCTTATTTATTGGGGACTTGGCCTGGAGGGTGGTGCACGGGGCAGTCCCGTGCAATAAGATTTTAAGTCGCTTCATGGACTCCCAGGCATCTTGCATTTTCTGCGGTCTGGAGGAGTCCGTGTTCCACGTCTATGTTTAACGTGCGAGGTTGCACATTATTTGAAGGGGCTGCTCCTCAAATTCTGGTTGCACCCTGTGCGGAGGGGAGCGGGCAGGACCGAGGGCCTCCTCGTAGGCCTGCTCCTGGGCACGGCCAAGGGGCCATCAGCCGGTCCAGGCAGCGGGCGGTCGAGGGGGTTGTTCAGCCCGACTGCCTGCCTCTCTTCCGCGGTTACATCCGAGCCAGGGTGTCCCTGGAGACGGAGCATGCGGTGTCCACCGGTACGCTCGCGGCCTTCCGCGAGAGGTGGGCGCCGGAGGGACTGGAGTGCATCATCACCCCCGGCAACCACATTTTAATTTGACCATTTAAAGTTTAATTTGTTTAAATTGTCGGTTTTAGTGCCTCTTTAATAAGGGGACGTTTGATTTACAGATGCAACTAAAAATAGTTGAAGCTCTCTTATCCGGAATCCTCGGGACCTGACCTGTTCTGGATAAGGGATTTTTCCAGATGAGGGGTGGTCATGTTAAGTTGGATGGTACAGGTACTGAGCAAGGGGATATCGGGGCTGGCTGGCTTGGGGCTGGGAGTGCAGCAGAGAGATCATGGGGGGGAGGGCGGCGGTGGATCGCGGGGTCAGGCCAGCGATTGAGGGAGTCGGCAGCGAGGAAGGACTTCAATTTGTTCGTGTCGGAGTTCTGCGCATGCGCCACCCGGTGGCCGGGAATGGTTCTGGATAAGGGTATTTGGATAAGGGAGTTCTGGATAAGGGAGTTTCGGATAAGGGAGTTTCTGGATAAAGGAGTTTCTGGATAAGGGAATTCTGGATAAGGGAGTTCTGGATAAGGGAGTTCTGGATAAGGGAGTTTCTGGATAAGGGAGTTCTGGATAAGGGAGGTTCAACGTGTAGCAGCAAAGCAAATCAAATGTCAGTATCTAAGCCAGATATCCAGGCCAAAGCTTCCCGTGTAACAGCGTGGATATACCGCAGGCTGCCTGCGAATTCCCTCTGAGGGCAGTGCTCAATGATGTGTTCCAGGGTCTGATTGGGAGCTCCACAGTCGCATGACGGGAATGCTTTAATCTTCCACTGCCGCTCGGTGCCCCCGACTGCTTCCCCCCGGCGGGAAGCTGCGTGTGGCTGGGCGTCGCGTCCGCCCTTAAAGGGGAGGGCGCTCTTTTGCGGCTGCACATTTTCTGCTATTTGTCCAAACTGAACCAACTGCAGAGCTCGCAGCGGCCTTCCCCTTTAACTGAAGGGGAGGGATGTTGAGACGTGTCAGCGTGGCTCTGATGGCTCCGAGCATCGGCCGCCCCGCTCCAACGGCACTTCCGCCCCTCAACACCGCCCCACCCAGAAAAAAAATCGAAGAGCTGAATATCAGTCCAATCACAGCCCCATGGAGTGGGGCACTTTTTCGGCCCCGTTTCCCAGCTACAAGAGCAAACTCTACAGTCTCTGAAGGTCCCACACAAGAGATTAGTGTGCAAAATTAAAGCACATGGTATTGGGGGTAGTGTGCTGACGTGGATAGAGAACTGATTGGAAGACAGGAAGCAGAGAGTAGGAATAAACGGGTCCTTTTCAGAATGGCAGGCAGTGACTAGTGGGGTACCGCAAGGTTCAGTGCTGGGACCCCAGCTATTTACAATATACATCAACGATTTAGATGAAGGAACTGAATGTAATATCTCCAAATTTGCAGATAACACTAAGCTGGATGACGGTGTGAGCTGTGAGGAGGATGCTAAGAGGCTGCAGGGTGACTTGGACAAGTTAGGTGAGTGGGCAAATACATGGCAGATGCAGTATAATGTGGATAAATGTGAGGTTATCCACTTTGGTGACAAAAACAGGAAGGCAGAGTATTATCTGAATGGTGACAGATTAGGAAAAGGGGAGGTGCAACGAGACATGGGTACATCAGTTATTGAAGTTTGGCATGCAGGTACAGCAGGCGGTGAAGAAAGCAAATGGCATGTTGGCCTTCATAGCAAGGGGATTTGAGTATAGGAGCAGAGAGGTCTTACTACAGTGCCTTGGTGAGGCCTCACCTGGAATATTGTGTACAATTTTGGTCTCCTAATCTGAGGAAGGACATTCTTGCTATTGAGGGAGAGCAGCGAAGGTTCACCAGACTGATTCCCGGGATGGCAGGACTGACAAATGAAGAAAGACTGGATCAACTAGGCTTACATTCACTGGAATTTAGAAGAATGAGAGGGGATCTCATAGAAACATATAAAATTCTGACGGGATTGGACAGGGTTGGTTCCGGGAAGAATGTTCCCGATGTTGGGGAAGTCCAGAACCAGGGGTCACAGTCTAAGGATAAGGGGTAAGCCATTTAGGACTGAGATGAGGAGAAACTTCTGCATTCAAGAGAGTTGTGAACCTGTGGAATTCTCTACCACAGAGAGTTGTTGATGCCAGTTCGTTACATATATTCAAGAGGGAGTTAGATGTGGCCCTTACGGCTAAAGGGATGAAGGGATATGGAGAGAAAGCAGGAAAGGGGTACTGAGGGAGTGATCAGCCATGATCTTATTGAATGGTGATGCAGGCTCGAAGGGCCAAATGGCCTACTCCTGCACCTATTTTCTATGTTTCTATGAACCCTGGGTCAGTCAGACTGAAGCTTGCCTGCAATCTATAACATCTGAGATGTCAGGTACAAGTCTTGTCAGTGCAGACAGATAGACTGCAGCCTCAGTGTCACTCTATGGTTCAGTTGTTCAGTTGGTCGCACCCTCCCCTGTGAGATGGAAGGTTTGGGTTCACAGTCCCACTCCAGAGATTGAGCGCATAATCTGGGCTGACACTCCCAGGGCAGTACTGAGGGAGTGCCGCACTGTCGGTGGGGCAGTACTGAGGGAGCGCCGCACTGTCGGAGGGGCAGTACTGAGGGAGTGCCGCACTGTCGGAGGGGCAGTACTGAGGGAGTGCCGCACTGTCGGAGGGGCAGTACTGAGGGAGTGCCGCACTGTGCTGTCGGAGGGGCAGTACTGAGGGAGTGCCGCACTGTCGGAGGGGCAGTACTGAGGGAGTGCCGCACTGTGCTGTCGGAGGGGCAGTACTGAGGGAGTGCCGCACTGTCGGAGGGGCAGTACTGAGGGAGTGCCGCACTGTGCTGTCGGAGGGGCAGTACTGAGGGAGTGCCGCACTGTGCTGTCGGAGGGGCAGTACTGAGGGAATGCCGCACTGTCAGAGGGGCAGTACTGAGGGAGTGCCGCACTGTGCTGTCGGAGGGGCAGTACTGAGGGAGTGCCGCACTGTCGGAGGCGCAGTACTGAGGGAGTGCCGCACTGTCGGAGGGGCAGTACTGAGGGAGCCCCGCACTGTCGGAGGGGGAGTACTGAGGGAGTGCCGCACTGTCGGTGGGGCAGTACTGAGGGAGCGCCGCACTGTCGGTGGGGCAGTACTGAGGGAGTGCCGCACTGTCGGAGGGAGAGTACTGAGGGAGCGCCGCACTGTTGGTGGGGCAGTACTGAGGGAGTGCCGCACTGTCGGAGGGGGAGTACTGAGGGAGCGCCGCACTGTCGGAGGGTCAGTACTGAGGGAGCGCCGCACTGTCGGAGGGGCAGTACTGAGGGAGCGCCGCACTGTCGGTGGGGCAGTACTGAAGGAGCTCCGCACTGTCGGAGGGCCGGTACTGAGGGAGCCCCGCACTGTCAGAGGGGCAGTACTGAGGGAGCGCCGCACTGTCGGTGGGGCAGTACTGAGGGAGTGCCGCACTGTCGGAGGGGGAGTACTGAGGGAGCGCCGCACTGTCGGAGGGGGAGTACTGAGGGAGCGCCGCACTGTCGGAGGGTCAGTACTGAGGGAGTGCTGCACTGTCGGAGGGGCAGTACTGAGGGAGCGCCGCACTGTCGGAGGGGGAGTACTGAGGGAGCGCCGCACTGTCGGTGGGGCAGTACTGAGGGAGTGCCGCACTGTCGGAGGGGGAGTACTGAGGGAGCGCCGCACTGTCGGAGGGTCAGTACTGAGGGAGTGCCGCACTGTCGGAGGGGCAGTACTGAGGGAGTGCCGCACTGTCGGAGGGGCAGTGCTGAGGGAGAGCTGCACTGTCAGAGGGGCTGTACTGAGGGAGTACCGCACTGTCGGAGGGGCAGTACTGAGGGAGTGCCGCACTGTCGGAGGGGCAGTACTGAGGGAGCGCCGCACTGTCGGAGGGGCAGTACTGAGGGAGCGCCGCACTGTCGGAGGGGCAGTACTGAGGGAGTGCCGCACTGTCGGAGGGAGAGTACTGAGGGAGCGCCGCACTGTTGGTGGGGCAGTACTGAGGGAGTGCCGCACTGTCGGAGGGGGAGTACTGAGGGAGCGCCGCACTGTCGGTGGGGCAGTACTGAGGGAGCGCCGCACTGTCGGTGGGGCAGTACTGAGGGAGCTCCGCACTGTCGGAGGGCCGGTACTGAGGGAGCCCCGCACTGTCGGAGGGCCGGTACTGAGGGAGCGCCGCACTGTCGGTGGGGCAGTACTGAGGGAGTGCCGCACTGTCGGAGGGGGAGTACTGAGGGAGCGCCGCACTGTCGGAGGGGGAGTACTGAGGGAGCGCCGCACTGTCGGAGGATCAGTACTGAGGGAGTGCCGCACTGTCGGAGGGGCAGTACTGAGGGAGCGCCGCACTGTCGGAGGGGGAGTACTGAGGGAGCGCCGCACTGTCGGTGGGGCAGTATTGAGGGAGTGCCGCACTGTCGGAGGGGGAGTACTGAGGGAGCGCCGCACTGTCGGAGGGTCAGTACTGAGGGAGTGCCGCACTGTCGGAGGGGCAGTACTGAGGGAGTGCCGCACTGTCGGAGGGGCAGTGCTGAGGGAGAGCTGCACTGTCAGAGGGGCTGTACTGAGGGAGTACCGCACTGTCGGAGGGGCAGTACTGAGGGAGTGCCGCACTGTCGGAGGGGCAGTACTGAGGGAGCGCCGCACTGTCGGAGGGGCAGTACTGAGGGAGCGCCGCACTGTCGGAGGGGCAGTACTGAGGGAGTGCCGCACTGTCGGAGGGGCAGTACTGAGGGAGTGCCGCACTGTCGGAGGGGCAGTACTGAGGGAGTGCCGCACTGTGCTGTCGGAGGGGCTGTACTGAGGGAGTGCCGCACTGTCGGAGGGGCAGTACTGAGGGAGTGCCGCACTGTGCTGTCGGAGGGGCAGTACTGAGGGAGTGCCGCACTGTCAGAGGGGCAGTACTGAGGGAGTGCCGCACTGTGCTGTCGGAGGGGCAGTACTGAGGGAGTGCCGCACTGTGCTGTCGGAGGGGCAGTACTGAGGGAGTGCCGCACTGTCAGAGGGGCAGTACTGAGGGAGTGCCGCACTGTGCTGTCGGAGGGGCAGTACTGAGGGAGTGCCGCACTGTCGGAGGGGCAGTACTGAGGGAGTGCCGCACTGTCGGAGGGGCAGTACTGAGGGAGCCCCGCACTGTCGGAGGGGGAGTACTGAGGGAGTGCCGCACTGTCGGTGGGGCAGTACTGAGGGAGTGCCGCACTGTCGGAGGGGGAGTACTGAGGGAGCGCCGCACTGTCGGAGGGGGAGTACTGAGGGAGCGCCGCACTGTCGGTGGGGCAGTACTGAGGGAGTGCCGCACTGTCGGAGGGGGAGTACTGAGGGAGCGCCGCACTGTCGGAGGGGGAGTACTGAGGGAGCGCCGCACTGTCGGAGGGGCAGTGCTGAGGGAGAGCTGCACTGTCAGAGGGGCTGTACTGAGGGAGTACCGCACTGTCGGAGGGGCAGTACTGAGGGAGTGCCGCACTGTCGGAGGGGGAGTACTGAGGGAGCGCCGCACTGTCGGTGGGGCAGTACTGAGGGAGCGCCGCACTGTCGGTGGGGCAGTACTGAGGGAGTGCCGCACTGTCGGAGGGGCAGTGCTGAGGGAGAGCTGCACTGTCAGAGGGGCTGTACTGAGGGAGTACCGCACTGTCGGAGGGGCAGTACTGAGGGAGTGCCGCACTGTCGGAGGGGGAGTACTGAGGGAGCGCCGCACTGTCGGAGGGGCAGTGCTGAGGGAGAGCCGCACTGTCGGAGGGGCAGTGCTGAGGGAGTACCGCACAGTCGGAGGGGCAGTGCTGAAGGAGAGCCGCACTGTCAGAGGGGCTGTACTGAGGGAGTACCGCACTGTCGGAGGGGCGGTGCTGAAGGAGCGCTGCACTGTCGCAGGGGCAGTACTGAGGGAGCGCCGCACTGTCAGAGGGGCTGTACTGAGGGAGTACCGCACAGTCGGAGGGGCAGTGCTGAGGGAGTGTGCACTGTCGGAGGGGCAGTACTGAGGAAGTGCTGCAGTGTCGGAGGTGCCGTCTTTCAGATGAGACGTTAAACCGAGGCCCCATCTGCTCTCTCAGGTGGATGTAAAAGATCCCATGGCAATATTGGAAATAGAGCAGGGGCGTTCTCCCCGGTGTACTGGGGCCAATATTTATCCCTCAACCAACATCACTAAAAAACAGATTATCTGGATCATTATCACATTGCTGTGTGTGGGAGCTTGCTGTGCTCAAATTGGTTGCCGTGTTTCCCACATTACAATAGTGACTACACTCCAAAAGTACTTCATTGGCTGTAAAGCGCTTTGGGACGTCTGGAGGTTGTGAAAGGTGCTATATAAATGCAAGTCTTTCTTTTTCAAACACTGTTTCAAACCAGAAAGAACAACCAGTCTTTTTTTAAATACATATAACTGTAAACATCAACATTTTATCGTCCTACAACATCGAGGAGAAGGTAATTGGTGCACTGTACAAAAATACAACCACTCTGTACCTAAGCAGAAAAAATAGCAACACTGATATACAGAGACATGGTAACCATGACACAGGGAAATAGCATAAGAAGAAGCTCTTTTTTAATTTATTCACGGGATGTGGGGGTCGCTGGCCAAGGCCGGCATTTATTGCCCATCCCTAATTGCCCCTCGAGAAGATGGTGGTGAGCCCCCTTCTTGAACCGCTGCAGTCCGTGTGGTGAAGGTGCTCCCACAGTGCTGTTAGGGAGGGAGTTCCAGGATTGTGACCCAGCGACGATGAAGGAACGGCCGATATATTTCCCAAGTCAGGATGGTGTGTGACTGGGAGGGGAACGTGGAGGTGGTGGTGTTCCCATGGGCCTGCTGCCCTTGTCCTTCTAGGGGGTAGAGGTCGCGGGTTTGGGAGGTGCTGCCGAAGAAGCCTTGGCGAGTTGCTGCAGTGCATCTTGTAGATGGTGCACACTGCAGCCAGGGGGCGCCGGTGGTGGAGGGAGTGAGTGTTGAAGGTGGTGGAGGGAGTGAGTGTTGAAGGTGGTGGAGGGAGTGAGTGTTGAAGGTGGTGGAGGGAGTGAGTGTTGAAGGTGGTGGAGGGAGTGAGTGTTGAAGGTGGTGGAGGGAGTGAGTGTTGAAGGTGGTGGAGGGAGTGAGTGTTGAAGGTGGTGGAGGGAGTGAGTGTTGAAGGTGGTGGGTAGCGTGTCGATCAAGTGGCTGCTTTGTCCTGGATGGTGTCGAGCTTCTCGAGTGTTGTTGGAGCTGCACTCATCCAGGCAAGTGGGGAGTGTTCCATCACACTCCTGACTTGTGTCTTGTAGATGCTGGAAAGGCTCAGGAGGTGAGACACTCGCCACAGAATACCCAGCCTCTGACCCGCTCTTGTTGCCACAGTATTTATGTGGCTGGTCCAGTTAAGTGTCTGGTCAATGGCGACCCCCAGGATGTTGATGGTGGGGGATTCGTCGATGGTAATTGTTATGTATGCATGTTACTGTGTGTACTGTAACACCAGGCCATTGAATATACATTCATACTGTATACACTATACCTGTACCACCAGAGGGTGCTACTGCTGGAGGCCTAAGGGTCACCTGCACACTGCAGGTAACCCAGTATAAAAGGGAGCTCACCTCTTGGTGTCCTCACTCTAGGAGCTGCAATAAAGGACGAAGGTCACTACAGTTCAAGTACTATACCCTTACCTCATGGAGTCGTTATTGGAGTGCTTGCATCTACTACAATAATACCATTCACTGTCAAGGGGCGGTGGTTAGACCCTCGCTTGTTGGAGGTAGCTGCAATGTATGCTCACGGGTTTGTGGAGATGTTGAGTGGGGAGGGGCTTAGCAAGTCACGTGATGTTCACACGACTCAATAAAACCCCAGCCAGTTGGGTTCGGGGGATCCACGATGGGGCAGGTGGTTGTGAGCCTGGTGGATGAACCGGCAATGTGTCGTGTGATTGTTAAACCTTTTGCTAATAAACCAACGAGTTCTTAATGTTGCTATGGATTCTTAAGCAAAGAACCCATGAAGCAAATACATTACAAAATGGTGACGGGGATAGGGGTTTCTTCATGAAGACATTTTTGGTGGCATTTCCTTTGATGAGAAGGCCAATGCAAGCGAAGGGATATATTGGCATTGTGGTGCCCGAATGGGAGTGTGGCAGTCCCGTTTTACATTACAATAGTCATTGCCTGGCACTTGTGTGGCATGAACGCCACTCATCAGCCCAAGCCTGAACGTCGTCAAGAATCCCTCAATCGGGTAACAAAGAGCTTGTGGGCTTTACGATTGGCCGTGGGAAGGCGGGACGTGTGCGGGTGGGCGTGTCGGCAGGATTGTCCGGTGGGGTGGCGTTTGAAGGCAGGTGGCCTTGTGCTGACACATCCAGGGCTGTCTTGGCTTTAAACACGATTTTACCTCCCATCCTTCTTTTCTGATTCGCTACAGCTCCCAGTGGTCACAGTCACCAACAACAACGTGTATTTATATAGCGCCTTTAACGTACAGAAACGTCCCAAGGCGCTTCACAGGAGTGTTCTGAGACAAAGGATTTGACACCCGAGCCGCACAAGGAGAAATTAGCGCAGGTGACCAAAAGCTTGGTCAAAGAGGTAGGTTTTAAGGAGCGTCTTGAAGGAGGAGAGAGAGGTAGAGAGGTTTAGGGAGGGAGTTCCAGAGCTTGGGGCCCAGGCAACAGAAGGCACGGCCACCGATGGTGGAGCGATTATAATCAGGGATGCTTAAGAGGGCAGAATTAGAGGAGCGCAGACATCTCGGGGGGGGGGCGGTTGTGGGGCTGGAGGAGATTACAGAGATAGGGAGGGAGCGAGGGCCACGGAGGGATTTGTAATCAAAGATGAGAATTTTGAAATCGAGGCATTGCTTAACCGCGAGCTAATGTTGGTCAGCGAGCACAGAGGATGATGGGTGCGAGTTAGGACACGGGTCAGCGAGCACAGGGGGTGATGGGTGAGCGGGACTCGGTGCGAGTTAGGACACGGGTCAGCGAGCACAGGGGGTGATGGGTGAGCGGGACTGGGTGCGAGTTGGGACACGGGGCAGCGAGCACAGCGGGTGATGGATGAGCGGGACTCGGTTCGAGTTAGGACACGGGGCAGCGAGCACAGGGGGTGATGGGTGAGCGGGATTGGGTGGAGAGTTAGGACACGGGGCAGCGAGCACAGGGAGTGATGGGTGAGTGGGACTCAGTGCAAGTTAGGACACGGGGCAGCAAGCACAGGGGGTGATGGGTGAGCGGGACTGGGTGGAGAGTTAGGACACGGGGCAGTGAGCACAGGGAGTGATGGGTGAGTGGGACTCAGTGCAAGTTAGGACACGGGGCAGCAAGCACAGGGGGTGATGGGTGAGCGGGACTCGGTGCGAGTTAGGACACGGGTCAGCGAGCACAGGGGGTGCGAGTTAGGACACGGGTCAGCGAGCACAGGGGGTGATGGGTGAGCGGGACTGGGTGAGAGTTGGGACACGGGGCAGCGAGCACAGGGGGTGCGAGTTAGGACACGGGTCAGCGAGCACAGGGGGTGATGGGTGAGCGGGACTGGGTGCGAGTTGGGACACGGGGCAGTGAGCACAGGGAGTGATGGGTGAGTGGGACTCAGTGCGAGTTAGGACACGGGTCAGCGAGCACAGGGGGTGCGAGTTAGGACACGGGTCAGCGAGCACAGGGGGTGATGGGTGAGCGGGACTGGGTGCGAGTTGGGACACGGGGCAGCGAGCACAGCGGGTGATGGATGAGCGGGACTCGGTGCGAGTTAGGACACGGGGCAGCGAGCACAGGGGGTGATGGGTGAGCGGGACTGGGTGGAGAGTTAGGACACGGGGCAGTGAGCACAGGGGGTGATGGGTGAGCGGGACTCGGTGCGAGTTAGGACACGGGGGCAGCGAGCACAGCGGGTGATGGGTGAGTGGGACTGGGTGCGAGTTAGGACACGGGGCAGCGAGCACAGAGGGTGATGGGTGAGCGGGACTCGGTGCGAGTTAGGACACGGGGGCAGCGAGCACAGCGGGTGATGGGTGAGCAGGACTGGGTGCGAGTTAGGACGCGGGGCAGCGAGCACAGGGGGTGATGGGTGAGCGGGACTCGGTGCGAGTTAGGACACGGGGCAGCGAGCACAGGGGGTGATGGGTGAGCAGGACTCGGTGCAAGTTAGGACACGGGGCAGCGAGCACAGGGGGTGATGGGTGAGCGGGACTCGGTGCGAGTTAGGACACGGGGCAGCGAGCACAGGGGGTGATGGGTGAGTGGGACTCGGTGCGAGTTAGGACATGGGGCAGTGAGCACAGGGGGTGATGGGTGAGCAGGACTCGGTACGAGTTAGGACACGGGGCAGTGAGCACAGGGGGTGATGGGTGAGCGGGACTCGGTGCGAGTTAGGACCCGGGGCAGCGAGCACAGAGGGTGATGGGTGCGCAGGACTCGGTGCGAGTTAGGACACGGGGCAGCCGAGTTTTGGATCAGCTGAAGTTTACATCAGGTAGAATGTGGGAGGCCAACTGGGAGTGCATTGGAATAGTCAAGTCTTGAGGTAGACGAGCATTAATTCACCAATTCAGTACTGTCGTATTTCTGGATTTGCTACCTTTGAGTACCTTTGGGAAATTGGTCGGGAGTCTATAGCAACGGCCTCCATTCACATAACGTCCCCTCACTCCATCTCCAATCACCTTTATTGGGAATGGAGGCAGAGATGCCAAGCAGAAAGCAGGGCCGAAGGTCACGACCTTCGAGTTAGGTAAGGGGGCCTCGGGAAGCAGGAACAGGTCAAGCTTTGTGGAAGAGTGTTCCCGAGAACCTTGGTGTGCGGTTGAGGAAATGGCGGTGCGGACGGAATGGGAACGAGCAAGAATCCAGAGGAAGAGGTTACGGGGAGCGGGCGGGGGAAGTGGAGTTGAGGCCACAACCAGATCAGCCACGATCTCATTGAATGGCAGAGCAGGCTCGAGAGGCCAGGTCGCCGACTGCCCTGCTCCGACTTCCTCTGAGACAGCGCGGGACGGAGAGACTTCCTCGGCGTGTCGCTTCGGATCAGCCGCGATCTCGTCGATTGGCGGAACGGGCTCGAGGGCGGGCCGAGCGGCTGCCTCCTGCTCCCGCGATCCCCTTCCAACTGGGCCGCGGGGAGACTCGAAGGCGAGGGGGCGAAAGATCCTGAGGTTGACTCACGAGCGCGTAGAGGAGCCGGCGTGTTTGGGCTGGGATGACAGCAAACACGTCCGAGATACACAATGGCCACTGACCACGACACTGGAACGTTGCTGGGGTACGGTGTCAGGTTAAGGAGACCGTCGCTAGATTGGTCCCACCTTCAGCAGCCCCATGAATGTCGAATCTTTCTCCATGACAATGTTTGCAGAATGACGTGGGATCACCAGTTCTATGATGTCCCCTTTCTGTAGCCGATAGATACCTTCAAAAAACAGAATGCAAAAAAAATCGATTACTTTTGCTGTAGAATAGTCATCATCGGCAGTCCCTCGGAATCAAGGAAGACTTGCTTCCACTCTTAAAAACATGTCCTTAGGTGGCTGAACAGTCCAATACGGGAGCCACAATCCCTGTCACAGGTGGGACAGACAGTGGTTGAGGGAAGGGGAGGGTGGGACTGGTTTGCCGCACGCTCCTTCCGCTGCCTGCGCTTGGTTTCTGCATGCTCTCGGCGACGAGACTCGAGGTGCTCAGCGCCCTCCCGGATGCACTTCCTCCACTTAGGGCAGTCTTTGGCCAGGAACTCCCTGAATAGACTTCCCTGAATGGACTTCCCGAGAATAGTATAGATTCTATGAGTAGTATAGATGGAGTCCTGCGTACAGTTTTGGTCTCGCTCGACCTCGCTCCACATTGTCCGCATGCCCGACACGAGACTCCCAAAGCAAGCGCTCTACTCAGAACTCCTTCGCGGCAAACGAGCCAAAGGTGGGCAGAGGAAACGTTACAAGGGACCACCCTCAAAGCCTCCCTGATAAAGTGCAACATCTTCCTGGCCAAAGACCAGTCCGCCCTAAGTGGAGGAAGTGCATCCGGGAGGGCGCTGAGCACCTCGAGTCTCGTCGCCGAGAGCATGCAGAGACCAAGCGCAGGCAGCGGAAGGAGCGTGCGGCAAACCAGTCCCACCCTCCCCTTCCCTCAACCACTGTCTGTCCCACCTGTGACAGGGACTGTGGCTCTCGTATTGGACTGTTCAGCCACCTGAGAACTCACTTTTAGAGTGGAAGCAAGTCTTCCTCAATTCCGAGGGACTGCCGATGATGATGATGACTGAGATGAGGAGGAATTTCTTCACTCAGAGGGAGGTGAATCTTTGGAATTCTCTGCCCCAGCAGGCTGTGGAGGCTCAGTCGTTGAGTATATTCAGGGCTGAGATCAATAGATTTTTGGACTCTGGGGGAATCGAGGGATCGGGTGGGAAAGTGGAGTTGAGGTCGAAGATCAGCTGTGATCTTATTGAATGGCGGAGCAGGCTCGAGGGGCCGAATGGCCGACTCCTGCTCCTAATTCTTCTGTTCTTATGTTTTGGCTCTCCCTGTCCACGTCGTGTGAAGGATTTTGAAAACCCACAGCGAAAAGTGCCCGTTCGGCTTGACGTTGATGACAGGTAGCGGTGGGCCATGACCTGTTCCTCAGCGCATTGGCCCACCGAAGACACGGGACGAATGGCCACCCTGTGAGAGAGCACGCACGGAACCACCCCTACCCTGGGGCAGCGGGAGATAGCGGCTGTATCGGGCACTCGGTGGAGCCGACAACACCCACCTGCGCTGTAACACGTGTTGAAGGGCTGCTTCTCCGGCATATTCCGCGCACAGCGGAGCAGCGTCTCCTCATCCCTCCGCCACCCTCGATCTTTCCTCTTCACAACGTGTCCCATGATGAACGTGTGGTCCCGATACAGCACCTGGGCACAGAGGGCAAGGGTTGGAACGCTCCAGTTGCAATACATTTTCTTCACGGCATCACGAACAAACACGCTACACAAGATGGCTCCAACACACCATGTGACTTTTTACTGTATTTACAGCAGCAGTCGCATTGCCGCAGTAGCCCACTAGGTGGAGCAGTAGCCCACTAGGGGGAGATCTCGATTACACCAGTCACACCCAAACCTCTTGCACATAAGAATTGGAGCAGGACTAGCCCATTCAGCCCCTCGAGCCTGCTCCGCCATTCAATAGGATAATGGCTGATCTGATCATGGACTCAGCTCCACTTCCCCGCCCGCTCCCCATAACCCTTGATTCCCTTATCGCTCAAAAATCTGTCTATCTCCACCTTAAAGATATTCAATGACCCAGCCTCCACAGCCTTCTGGGGCAGAGAATTCCACAGATTCACCACCCTCAGAGAGAAGAAATTCCTCCTCATCTCATAGAAACATAGAAAACAGGTGCAGGAGTAGGCCATTCGGTCCTTGGGGCCTGCACCACCATTCAATATCATCATGGCTGATCATGCAACTTCAGTACCCCATTCCTGCTTTCTCTCCATACCCCCTTGATCCCTTTAGCCGTAAGGGTCACATCTAACTCCCTTTTGAATATATCCAACGAATTGGCCTCAACAACTTGCTGTGGTAGAGAATTCCACAGGTTCACCACTCTCTGGGTGAAGAAGTTTCTCCTCATCTCGGTCCTAAATGGCTTACCCCTTCTCCTTAGACTGTGACCCCTGGTTCTGGACTTCCCCAACATCGGGAACATTCTTCCTGCATCTAACCTGTCCAATCCCGTCAGAATTTTATATGTTTCTATGAGATCCCCTCTCATTCTTCTAAATTCCAGTAAATTCCGTCTTAAATGGGCGACCCCTTATTCTGAAACTGTGCCCCCTAGTTCTAGATTCCCCCACGAGGGGAAACATCCTCTCTGCATCTATCCTGTCCAGCCCGCTCAGAATCTTATACGTTTCGATAAGATCACCTCTCATTCTTCTGAATTCCAATGAGTAGAGGCCCAACCTACTCAACCTTTCCTCATAAGACAACCCCCTCACCCCCGGAATCAACCGAGTGAACCTTTTCTGAACTGCCTCCAATGCAAATATATCTCTCCTTAAATACGGAGACCAGAACCACCTAGACCCATCGGATCCCCAGTTAAAATAGAGCTGGAGGATTTTGCACCACTCTTAAATCTCACCGCCACTGCTCACCAACGCCACATGTCGAGCGCTTGGCCTCGAGCACCAGGCCTTTTCGGGATACTTGCCTTTATTGGCCGAGGCACAGAATACAAGAGCAGGGAGGTTATGCTTGAACTGTACAAAACACGCGTCAGGCCACAGCTGGAGTACTGCGTGCAGTTCTGGTCACCGCGTTACAGGGAGGAAGTGATCGCACTGGGGAGGGTACAGAGGAGCCACTGGATTCTTACCAGGTGCAGCATTTTCCACACACCGTACCTGAGTATAAATGAAATAATAACCGTCTCTTTTTATGGCGATGGTGCTGTTGTTCTGTTCGAAGGATTGGCCAGTATGTAAGGTGGTCTGCCAGTGTATAACTGTGCTGTCACCTACAGCAAGCAGCGGGGGATAGAACAGAGTCAACATTATGGTTCAAATATCACCGACTCCCCTCGTAACCACCATTCTCCATCTTTGTCCCTCTCCTCCCTCTGCCCCTATCCTCCCCTCCCGCTCCCACTCCCCCTCCCCTCCTACCCCCTCCCCTGCCTTCCTCCCTCCTCCTACCCCTCCACCCTCCCCTCAGCCTCTCCTCCCCCTCCCCTGCCCTCACCCTCCCCTCCTCCTCCCCTTCCCCCTCCCCTCCTCCTCTGCCCTCAGCCTTCCCTCCCCTCACCCCATCCACCTCCCCCCTCCACCCTCACCCTCCCCTCCCGCTCCCCCTCCCCTCCTCCCCTCCCTTCCCCTTCCCCCTCTCCTACCCGCCCTCCCCCCACCCCACTCCCCCGCCACCTCTCCTGCCCCTTCCCCATCCCCTGCCCCCTCCCCCCCCCCCCCACACAGCCGTGACTCACCCTGCGATCGGTAAGAGGAGGGCACCAGATGAATCAGCGAGTTTTTCCCTGCACAGAATGAGAGAGGGCAGCATTAGCGTGTCGCCATCAGTAGCAGCTCGCCTCCCCCAGCATTGCTCGCAGCAAACCGCACAACAACACCGAACCAATACACCATCTAATAACACTGTGTTCAAATCCCTCCATGGCCCTCGCCCCTCCCTATCTCTGTAATCCCCTCCGGCCCCACAACCCCCCGAGATATCTGCACTCCTCTAATTCTGCCCTCCTGAGCATCCCTGATTATAATCGCTCCACCATCGGTGGCCGTGCCTTCTGTTGCCTGGGCCCCAAGCTCTGGAACTCCCTCCCTAAACCTCGCTACCTCTCTCTCCTCCTTCAAGACGCTCCTTAAAACCGATCTCTTTGACCAAGCGCTAATTTCTACTTATGTGGTTCGATGTCAAATTTGGTCTGATTTCAGCCGTGGCTCAGTGGACAGCACACTCGCTTCTGGGTCAGAAGGTCGTGGGTTCAAGTCCCACTCTAGACACTTGAGCCATAAATCTAGGCTGACACTCCCAGTGCAGTACTGAGGGAGCCCCGCACTGTCGGAGGGGCGGTACTGAGGGAGTGCCGCACTGTCGGAGGGGCAGTACTGAGCGAGCGCCGCACTGTCGGAGGTGCCGTCTTTCAGATGAGACGTTAAACCGAGGCCCCGTCTGCTCTCTCAGGTGGACGTAAAAGATCCCATGGCAATATATTGAAGAAGAGCAGGGGAGTTCTCCCTGGTGTCCTGGGGCCAATATTTAATCCCTCAAGCAACATAACAAAAAACAGATTATCTGGTCATTCATCATCATACGGAATCGTGGAAGACTTGCTTTCACTCCCAAAGTTAGTCTTTCGGTGGCTGAACAGTCCAATACGAGAGCCACAGTCCCTGTCACAGGTGGGACAGACAGTGGTTGAGGGAAGGGGAGGGTGGGACTGGTTTGCCGCACGCTCCTTCCGCTGCCTGCGCTTGGTTTCTGCACGCTATCGGCGATGAGACTCGAGGTGCTCAGCGCCCTCCCGGATGCACTTCCTCCAGTTAGGGCAGACTGGTCTTTGGGCCAGGGACTCCCAGGTGTCGGTGGGGATGTTGCACTTTATCAGGGAGGCTTTGAGGATGTCCCTTGTAACGTTTCCACTGCCCACCTTTGGCTCATTTGCTGTGAAGGAGTTCCGAGTAGAGCGCTTGCTTTGGGAGTCTCGGGTCGGGCATGTGAACAATGTGGCCCTGCCCAGCGGAGCTGGTCGAGTGTGGTCAGTGCTTCGATGCTGGGTATGTTGGCCTGGTCGAGGACGCTGACGTTGGTGCATCTGTCCTCCCAGGGGATTTGTAGAATCTTGCGGTGACATCGTTGGTGGTATTTCTCCAGCGACTTGAGGTGTCTACTGTACATGGTCCATGTCGCTGAGCCATACAGGAGGGCGGGTATTACTACAGCTCTGTAGACCATGAGCTTGGTGGTAGGTTTGAGGGCCTGGTCTTCAAACACTCTTTTCCTCAGGCGGCCGAAGGCTGCACTGGCGCACTGGAGGCGGTGCTGGATCTCGTCGTCAATGTCTGCCCTTGTTGATAAGAGGCTCCCGAGGTATGGGAAATGGTCCACGTTGTCCAGGGCCGCGCCGTGGATCTTGATGTCTGGAGGGCAGTGCTGTGTGGCGGGGACAGGCTGGTGGAGGACCTTTGTCGTATGGATGTTTAACGTAAGGACCATGCTTTCGTACACCTGAGTAAATACGTCGACCCTCAGTAAATACGTCGACTGTGTCCTGGAGTTCAGCCTCTGTGTGTGCACAGACGCAGGCGTTGTCCGCGTGCTGTAGCTCGACGACAGAGGTTGGGGTGATCTTGGACCTGGCCTGGAGATGGCGAAGGTTAAACAGCTTCCCACTGGTTCTGTAGTTTAGTTCCACTCCAACGGGGAGCTTGTCGACTGTGAGGTGGAGCATGGCGGCGTGGAAGATTGAGAGGAGGGTTGGAACGATAACGCAGCCCTGCTTGACCCCGGTCCGGACGTGGATTGGTCATTAACATATTGCTGTTTGAGACCACACTCCAAAAGTACGTCATTGGCTATAAAACGCTTTGAGCTGTCCGGTGGTCTATTCTTTGATCATGCTCCTGTGAAGCGCCTTGGGATGTCTTACTGCGTTAAAGGGGCTATATAAATGCGGGCTGCTGTTGTTGTGCAACCCAGGAATGATCAAGCTGTGATGAAATCCCAGGATTTGGCGAGTTATTAAAACGGAAATGGCTACTTATGCTCAGCGAGGAGATTGAGTTGTCTGTGTAGATAAAGAACAATGCAAAGACTGGGTGGGTCACCCCTCTGCCTCGACCCAAGAGGAGGTCCGTCTGGGCAGAATTAGTCTGACGGACAGTTTCCGATGCCCAAGGAATTTGAGCAGCTGGGAGCACATTTGAAAATGTTCTTGTGAAAAGTGGAGTGACCGACAAGAAAGATCTGGCCTTTCTGTAGAGCCACTCACCATCTCAGGACGTCGCAAAGCACAATTCCACAGCCGATGAAGTACTTTTTAAAGTGCAGTCACTGTTGTACTGTGGGAAACGCGGCAGCCAATCAGGGCACAGCAAGTTCCCACACACAGCAATGTGATAATGACCCAGATCATCTGTTACCTCACTCGAGGGATAAATATTGGCCCAGGACACCGGGGTTAACTCCTGCTCTTCATCGAAATACTGGCCATGGGATCTTTTACGTCCACCTGAGAGAGCAGACGCTGCCTCGGTTTAACGTCTCATCCAAAAGACGGCACCTCCGACAGTGTGGCATTCCCTCAGTACTGCCCCTCCGAGAGTGCGGCGCTCCCTCAGTACTGCCCCTCCGACAGTGCGGCGCTCCCTCAGTACCGCCCCTCCGACAGTGCGGCGCTCCCTCAGTACCGCCCCTCCGACAGTGCGGCGCTCCCTCAGTACTGCCCCTCCGACAGTGCGGCGCTCCCTCAGTGCTGCCCCTCCGACAGTGCGGCGCTCCCTCAGTGCTGCCCCTCCGACAGTGCGGCGCTCCCTCAGTACTGCCCCTCCGACAGTGCGGCGCTCCCTCAGTACTGCCCCTCCGACAGTGCGGCGCTCCCTCAGTACTGGCTCTCAGACAGTGCGGCGCTCCCTCAGTACTGCCCCTCCGACAGTGCGGCGCTCCCTCAGTACCGGCCCTCCGACAGTGCGGCGCTCCCTCAGTACCGCCCCTCCGACAGTGCGGCACTCCCTCAGTACTGCCCCTCCGACAGTGCGGCGCTCCCTCAGTACCGCCCCTCCGACAGTGCGGTGCTCCCTCAGTACCGCCCCTCCGACAGTGCGGCACTCCCTCAGTACTGCTCCTCCGACAGTGCGGCGCTCCCTCAGTACTGCCCCTCCGACAGTGCGGCGCTCCCTCAGTACTGCCCCTCCGACAGTGCGGCGCTCCCTCAGTACTGCCCCTCCGACAGTGCGGCGCTCCCTCAGTACTACACTGGGAGTGTTGGCCTAGATTATGTGCTCAAGTCGCTGGAGTGGGACTCGAACCCACGACCTTTCTGACTCAGAGGCGAGAGAGGGCGCGACCCACTGAGTCATGGCCGTGTAAATGGAAGAGGCAGCTTGGCTCAGTGTTAGCAGTCTCTGAGTGAGCTGGTCTGGGCTTGCAGCCATACCCCAGGGCTCGAGCACACGATCTAGGCCGAGAGGTCAGCCTTGTCTGGTGGGTCAGGCGGGAGTTTAGCGGTCCATGGTGGGGAGATGAGATCATAGCGAGAGATCAGCTACAGTCTTGTAGAATGGCCTGCTCCTGTTCCTATCATCCTGCGTCCATCGCTGTTTGTGCGATCATTCTAATATAATATATAATGTCCTTTTGGGAAGGAAATCTTCTGACCTTACCCGGTCTGGCCTATACGTGACTCCAGACCCACAGCAAAGTGGTCAACTCTTAACTGCCCCTCTGAAATGGCGGCTCACCACCACCTTCTCAAGGGGCAACTAGGGATGGGCAATAAATGCCGGCCTTGCCAGTGACGCCCACATCCCAGGAACGAATACATTTTTAAAAAACATCGCACCCCAGTAGCAAGGAGACCTGACAAGGCCCCTCAGCCAGTACCACTCCCCCACAACTTTCTCTCCTTCAGGTATTTATCCAACTCCCTTTTGAAAGCCACGATTGAGTCTGCCTCCACCACCCTCTCAGGTAGCGCATTCCAGATCATAACCACTCGCTGCGTGAAAACGTTTTCCCTCGAGTCGCCTTTGGTTCTTCTGCCAATCGCCTTAAATCTGTGTCCCTCTGGTTCCCGACCCTTCCACCAATGGGAACAGTTTCTCTCGATCTCCTCTGTCCAGACCCTCATGATTTTGAACACCTCGATCAAATCTCCTCTCAACCTTCTCTGCTCCAAGGAGAACAACCCCAGCTTCTCCAGACTCTCCACGTAACTGAAGTCCCTCATCCCTGGAACCATTCTCGTCAATCTTTTCTGCGCCCTCTCTAAGGCCTTCACATCCTTCCTAAAGTGCGGGGCCCAGAATTGGACACAATACTCCAGTTGAGGTTGGACCGGTGTTTTATACAGGTTCATCATAATCTCCTTGCTTCTGTATTCTCAATGATTTGCGCCCATATACCCCCAGGTCTCTTTGTTCATGCACCTCTTTAGTATTGTACCCTCCAGTTTATATTGTCTGTCCTTGTTCTCCAAAATGTATCACTTCACACTTGTAATGTATTTGCTTCAAAGGTTCTTTGCTAAAGAATTCATAGCAACACATTGTTTGCTATTAAGAATTAGTTAGTTAATTAAGAAATGTTTAACAATCACATTGTACATTAACAAAGGTGCAGTTCTGGTCACCACATTACAGGAACAATGTGATTGCACTGGAAAGGGTGCAGAGGAGATTTACCAGGATGTTGCACTGGAGAGGGTACAGAGGAGATTTACCAGGATGTTGCACTAGAGAGGGTGCAGAGGAGATTTACCAGGATGTTGCACTGGAGAGGGTACAGAGGAGATTTACCAGGATGTTGCACTGGAGAGGGTACAGAGGAGATTTACCAGGATGTTGCATTGGAGAGGGTACAGAGGAAATTTACCAGGATGTTGCACTGGAGAGGGTGCAGAGGAGATTTACCAGGATGTTGCACTGGCGAGGGTACAAAGGAAATTTACCAGGCTGTTGCACTGGAGAGGGTACAGAGGAGATTTACCTGGATGTTGCACTGGAGAGGGTACAGAGGAGATTTACCAGGATGTTGCACTGGAGAGAGTGCAGAGGAGATTTACCAGGATGTTGCACTGGAGAGGGTACAGAGGAGATTTACCAGGATGTTGCACTAGAGAGGGTGCAGAGGAGATTTACCAGGATGTTGCACTGGAGAGGGTGCAGAGGAGATTTACCAGGATGTTGCACTAGAGAGGGTACAGAGGAGATTTACCAGGATGTTGCACTAGAGAGGGTACAGAGGAGATTTACCAGGATGTTGCACTAGAGAGGGTACAGAGGAGATTTACCAGGATGTTGCACGAGAGAGGGTACAGAGGAGATTTACCAGGATGTTGCACGAGAGAGGGTACAGAGGGGATTTACCAGGATGTTGCACTAGAGAGGAAACAGAGGAGATTTACCAGGATGTTGCACTAGAGAGAGTACAGAGGAGATTTACCAGGATGTTGCACTGGAGAGGGTGCAGAGGAGATTTACCAGGATGTTGCACTGGAGAGGGTACAGAGGAGATTTACCAGGATGTTGCACTAGAGAGGGTGCAGAGGAGATTTACCAGGATGTTGCACTAGAGAGGGTACAGAGGAGATTTACCAGGATGTTGCACTGGAGAGGGTGCAGAGGAGATTTACCAGGATGTTGCACTAGAGAGGGTGCAGAGGAGATTTACCAGGATGTTGCACTAGAGAGGGTGCAGAGGAGATTTACCAGGATGTTGCACTGGAGAGGGTGCAGAGGAGATTTACCAGGATGTTGCACTGGAGAGGGTACAGAGGAGATTTACCAGGATGTTGCACTAGAGAGGGTGCAGAGGAGATTTACCAGGATGTTGCACTAGAGAGGGTGCAGTGGAGATTTACCAGGATGTTGCACTAGAGAGGGTGCAGAGGAGATTTACCAGGATGTTGCACTAGAGAGGGTGCAGAGGAGATTTACCAGGATGTTGCACTAGAGAGGGTGCAGAGGAGATTTACCAGGATGTTGCACTGGAGAGGGTACAGAGGAGATTTACCAGGATGTTACACTGGAGAGGGTACAGAGGAGATTTACCAGGATGTTGCACTAGAGAGGGTGCAGAGGAGATTTACCAGGATGTTGCACTAGAGAGGGTACAGAGGAGATTTACCAGGATGTTGCACTAGAGAGGGTACAGAGGAGATTTACCAGGATGTTGCACTAGAGAGGGTACAGAGGAGATTTACCACGATGTTGCACTAGAGAGGGTACAGAGGAGATTTACCAGGATGTTGCACTAGAGAGGGTACAGAGGAGATTTACCAGGATGTTGCACTAGAGAGCGTACAGAGGAGATTTACCACGATGTTGCACTAGAGAGGGTGCAGAGGAGATTTACCAGGATGTTGCACTAGAGAGGGTGCAGAGGCGATTTACCAGGATGTTGCCGGGACTGGAGAATTTTAGCGATGAGGAAAGATTGGATAGGTTGGGGTTGCTTTCCTTGGAACAGAGGAGGCTGAGGGGAGACCTGATTGAGGTGTATAAAATTATGAGGGGCCTGGATAGAGTGGATAGGACGGACCTGTTTCCCCTTAGCAGAAGGATCAACAACCAGATGGCACAGATTTAAAGTAATTGGGGGGAGGTATAGAGGAGATATGAGGGGAGATTTCTTCACCTAGAGGGTGGTGGGGGTCTGGGGTGGAACTCACGGCCTGAAAGGGTGGTAGAGGCAGAAACCCTCATCACATTTGGATGTACGCCTGAAGTGCCGTAACCTACAGGGCTACGGACCCAGAGCTGGAAAGTGGGATTAGGCTGGGTGGCTCTTTGTCGGCCGGTGTGGATTACCTGTTCATCCACTAGGCTCACAATTGCATACCTCCTCGTGGATGACCGAGACCCAACTGGCTGGGGTTTTATTGAATCTGGTGAACTTCACGGCACTGGCTACACCAGCTGCACCAACCTGTCAGCATTACTCACAGGTGCTCACGTTACGACACTTTTCTGCGTTAAACTGCACCTGCCACTTGCCTGCCCATTCCCCGAGCCTGTCTATTCCCTATCGCCCTCCCAAAGGAAGCGAAATGATGCGACGCTCACTTTTCTCCTTCCGTTTCCTCTTCCCCTCGGAGTCCCGTTGCACGCGGAGGGCCTGCCGTGCTGGATCCCCGTTGCGGGAACGGGCTGGTGCCGCGGGATCGCGGCGTGGCTGTGCGACCAAGGTGTTCGTCAGCACGGAGGCGACCTGCCAAAGAAAAAAAACAGAAAGACTTGCATTTATACAGCGCCTTTCACGACCAGCGGATGTCCCAAAGCGCTTTACAGCCAATGAAGTACTTTTTTGGAGTGCAGTCACTGTTGTAATGTGGGAAACGCCAATTTGCGCACAGCAAGCTCCCACTCACAGCGATGTGATAATGACCCAGATAATCTGTTTTAGTGATGTTGGTTGAGGGATAAATATTGACCCCAGGACACCGGGGAGAACTCCCCTGCTCTTCTTCGAAATTGTGCCATGGGATCTTTTACATCCACCTGAGAGGGCAGAAAGGGCCTCGGTTTAATCTCTCAGCCAATTTAATCACCTCCGACAGTGCGGCACTTCCTCAGTTCTGCCCCTCCGACAGTGCGGCACTTCCTCAGTTCTGCCCCTCCGACAGTGCGGCACTCCCTCAGTACTGCCCCTCCGACAGTGCGGCGCTCCCTCAGTACTGCCCCTCCGACAGTGCGGCACTTCCTCAGTTCTGCCCCTCCGACAGTGCGGCACTCCCTCAGTACTGCCCCTCCGACAGTGAGGCGCTCCCTCAGTACTGCCCCTCCGACAGTGCGGCGCTCCCTCAGTACTGCCCCTCCGACAGTGAGGCGCTCCCTCAGTACTGCCCCTCCGACAGTGCGGTACTCCCTCAGTACTGCCCCTCCGACAGTGCGGCACTCCCTCAGTACTGCCCCTCCGACAGTGCGGCACTTCCTCAGTTCTGCCCCTCCGACAGTGCGGCACTCCCTCAGTACTGCCCCTCCGACAGTGAGGCGCTCCCTCAGTACTGCCCCTCCGACAGTGCGGCGCTCCCTCAGTACTGCACCTCCGACAGTACAGCACTCCCTCAGTACCGCCCCTCCGACAGTGCTGCGCTCCCTCAGTACTGTCCCTCCGACAGTGCGGGGCTCCCTCAGTACTATCCTCCGACAGTGCGGGCTCCCTCAGTACTGTCCCTCCGACAGTGCGGCGCTCCCTCAGTACTGCCCCTCCGACAGTGCGGCGCTCCCTCAGTACTGCCCCTCCAACAGTGCGGTGCTCCCTCAGTACTGCCCCTCCAACAGTGCGGTGCTCCCTCAGTGCTGCCCCTCTGACAGTGCTGCGCTCCCTCAGTACTGCCCCTCCGACAGTGAGACGCTCCCTCAGTACTGCTCCTCCGACAGTGCGGCACTCCCTCAGTACTGCCCCTCCAACAGTGCGGCGCTCCCTCAGTACTGCCCCTCCGACAGTGCGGCGCTCCCTCAGTACTGCCCCTCCGACAGTGCGATGCTCCCTCAGTACTGCCCCTCCGACAGTGCGGCGCTCCCTCAGTACTGCCCCTCCGACAGTGAGGCGCTCCCTCAGTACTGCCCTTCGTCATTGAGGCACTCCCTCAGTACTGCCCCTCCGACAGTGCGGCGCTCCCTCAGTACTGCCCCTCCGACAGTGCGGCGCTCCCTCAGTACTGCTCCTCCGACAGTGCGGCACTCCCTCAGTACTGCCCCTCCGACAGTGAGGCGCTCCCTCAGTACTGCTCCTCCGACAGTGCGGCTCTCCCTCAGTACTGCCCCTCCGACAGTGAGGCGCTCCCTCAGTACTGCCCCTCCGACAGTGCGGCGCTCCCTCAGTACTGCCCCTCCGACAGTGCGGCGTTCCCTCAGTACTGCCCATCCGACAGTGCGGCGCTCCCTCAGTACTGCCCCTCTGACAGTGCGGCACTCCCTCAGTACTGCCCCTCCAACAGTGCGGCGCTCCCTCAGTACTGCCCCTCCGACAGTGCGGCGCTCCCTCAGTACTGCCCCTCCGACAGTGCGGCGTTCCCTCAGTACTGCCCATCCGACAGTGCGGCGCTCCCTCAGTACTGCCCCTCTGACAGTGCGGCACTCCCTCAGTACTGCCCCTCCAACAGTGCGGCGCTCTCTCAGTACTGCCCCTCCGACAGTGCGGCGCTCCCTCAGTACTGCCCCTCCGACAGTGCGATGCTCCCTCAGTACTGCCCCTCCGACAGTGCGATGCTCCCTCAGTACTGCCCCTCCGACAGTGCGGCGCTCCCTCAGTACTGCCCCTCCGATGTGCGGCGCTCCCTCAGTACTGCTCCTACGACAGTGCGGCACTCCCTCAGTACTGCCCCTCCGACAGTGCGGCGCTCCCTCAGTACTGCCCCTCCGATGTGCGGCGCTCCCTCAGTACTGCTCCTCCGACAGTGCGGCGCTCCCTCAGCACTGCCCCTCCGACAGTGCTGCGCTCCCTCAGTACTGCCCCTCCGACAGTGAGGCGCTCCCTCAGTACTGCTCCTCCGACAGTGCGGCACTCCCTCAGTACTGCCCCTCCGACAGTGAGCCGCTCCCTCAGTACTGCCCCTCCGACAGTGCGGCGCTCCCTCAGTACTGCCCCTCCGACAGTGCGGCGTTCCCTCAGTACTGCCCATCCGACAGTGCGGCGCTCCCTCAGTACTGCCCCTCTGACAGTGCGGCACTCCATCAGTACTGCCCCTCCGACAGTGCGGAGCTCCCTCAGCACTGCCCCTCCGACAGAGCGGCGCTCCCTCAGAACTGCTCCTCCGACAGTGCGGCTCTGCCTCAGTAATGCCCCTCTGACAGTGCGGCACTCCATCAGAACTGCTCCTCCGACAGTGCGGCACTGCCTCAGTACTGCCCCTCTGACAGTGCGGCAGTCCCTCAGTACTGCCCCTCTGACAGTGCGGCGCTCCCTCAGTTCCGCCCCTCTGACAGTGCGGCAGTCCCTCAGTACTGCCCCTCCGACAGTGCGGCGCTCCCTCAGTACTGCCCCTCCGACAGTGCGGCGCTCCCTCAGTACTGCCCCTCCGACAGTGCGATGCTCCCTCAGTACTGCCCCTCCGACAGTGCGGCGCTCCCTCAGTACTGCCCCTCCGACAGTGCGGCGCTCCCTCAGTACTGCCCCTCCCACAGTGCGGCGCTCACTCAGTACTGCTCCTCCGACAGTGTGGTACTCCCTCAGTACTGCCCCTCCGACAGTGAGGCGCTCCCTCAGTACTGCTCCTCCGACAGTGCGGCACTCCCTCAGTACTGCCCCTCCGACAGTGAGGCGCTCCCTCAGTACTGCCCCTCCGACAGTGCGGCACTCCATCAGTACTGCCCCTCCGACAGTGCGGAGCTCCCTCAGCACTGCCCCTCCGACAGTGAGGCGCTCCCTCAGTACTGCCCCTCCGACAGTGCGGCACTCCATCAGTACTGCCCCTCCGACAGTGCGGAGCTCCCTCAGCACTGCCCCTCCGACAGTGAGGCGCTCCCTCAGTACTGCCCCTCCGACAGTGCGGCACTCCATCAGTACTGCCCCTCCGACAGTGCGGAGCTCCCTCAGCACTGCCCCTCCGACAGAGCGGCGCTCCCTCAGTACGGCACCTCCGACAGTGCGGCGCTCCCTCAGTACTGCCCCTCCGACAGTGCGGCGCTCCCTCAGTACTGCCCCTCTGACAGTGCGGCAGTCCCTCAGTTCCGCCCCTCCGACAGTGCGGCGCTCCCTCAGTATTGCCCCTCCGACAGTGCGGGGCTCCTTCACTACTGCCCCTCCGACAGTGCCGCACTCCCTCAGTACTGCCCCTCCGACAGTGCGGGGCTCCCTCAGTACTGCCCCTCCGACAGTGCCGCACTCCCTCAGTATTGCCCCTCCGACAGTGCGGCGCTCCCTCAGTATTGCCCCTCCGACAGTGCGGCGCTCCCTCAGTATTGCCCCTCCGACAGTGCCGCACTCCCTCAGTACTGCCCCTCCGACAGTGCCGCACTCCCTCAGTACTGCCCCTCCGACAGTGCGGCGCTCCCTCAGTATTGCCCCTCCGACAGTGCCGCACTCCCTCAGTACTGCCCCTCCGACAGTGCGGCGCTCCCTCAGTATTGCCCCTCCGACAGTGCCGCACTCCCTCAGTACTGCCCCTCCGACAGTGCGGCGCTCCCTCAGTATTGCCCCTCCGACAGTGCGGGGCTCCTTCACTACTGCCTCTCCGACAGTGCTGCACTGTCGGAGGTGCCGTCTTTCGGATGAGACAAACCGAGGCCCCGTCTGCTCTCAGGTGGATGTAAAAGATCCCATGGCACTATTTTGAAGAAGAGCAGGAGAGTTTTCCCCGGTGTCCTGGGGCCAATATTTATCCCTCAATCAACATAACAAAAACAGATTATCCAGGTCATTATCACATTGCTGTGTGTGGGAGCTTGCTGTGCGCAAATTGGCGTTTCCCACATTACAACAGTGACTGCACTCTGAAAGCACTTCATTGGCTGTAAAGCGCTTTGGGACGTCCGCTGGTCACGAAAGGCGCTATATAAATGCAAGTCTTTCTTTAAGTGAAAGGAGAGATCGGTCCCCTTGACTGCATTTGGTTTGTGCTTGCTGCTCCTGACTCTCATCCAGTTGGCTCGGGACCGTGTGTGCTCAATATTTCATTTCTCCGGGAAATTGGAGTGGAATTTCGGTTGTGAAATCGACCTTGGCGGCAGGCCATCATTAGCATGGCCCGAGGGCGGGGGAGGGGAGGGGACCGGTTTCTGTTCCCCCATCACAGCACAGGTCCGGGTTCAAACCCCCGCCCCGCGCTTGGCGGTGCAACTTGAGACGGAACGTTCTGGAATAACGTGGAGGGTGTGTCAGCGTCTGTAGAGTGCGGGAGAAAAAAATAAGAGGGGGGCAAGGGTTTCGTCAGGGCGATTGGCTTCTCTCTGTCGTGACTGGCTTCAGGGGTTCCCTGCGAAATGTGTCGGTCCGCTGGAGATTGAGCCACTGTACAAACCCCTTTCCAGTTGCTCTTCCAAAGGGAATGTTGTAGAAAGGTGTATGGCTCTGTGTCCCGCTCGCCCATCACCCCCTGTGCTCGCTGCCCCGTGTCCTAACTCACACCCAGTCCCGCTCACCCATCACCCCCTGTGCTCACTGCCCCATGTCCGAACTCGCACCGAGTCCCGCTCACCCATCACCCCGTTTGCTCGCTGACCCCGTGTCCTAACTCGCACCGAGTCCCGCTCACCCATCACCCCCTGTGCTCACTGCCCCATGTCCGAACTCGCACCGAGTCCCGCTCACCCATCACCCCCTGTGCTCACTGCCCCGTGTCCTAACTCGCACCGAGTACCACTCACCCATCACCCACTGTGCTCGCTGCCCCGTGTCCTAACTCGCACCGAGTCCCACTCACCCATCACCCACTGTGCTCGCTGCCCCCGTGTCCTAACTTGCACCGAGTCCCACTCACTCATCACCCACTGTGCTCGCTGCCCCCGTGTCCTAACTTGCACCCAGTCCCACTCACCCATCACCCCCTGTGCTCGCTGCCCCGTGCCCTAACTCGCACCGAGTCCCATTCACCCATCACTCCCTGTGCTCGCTGCCCCGTGTCCTAACTCGCACCCAGTCCCGCTCATCCATCACCCTCTGTGCTCGCTGCCCTGTGTCCTAACTCGCACTCAGTCCCGCTCACCCATCACCCCCTGTGCTCACTGTCCCGTGTCCTAACTCGCACCCAGTCCCGCTCACCCATCACCCCCTGTGCTCGCTGACCTACATTGGCTCCCGGTTTGGCATCGCCTCGATTTCAAAATTCTCATCCTTGTTTGCAAATCCCTCCATGGCCCTCGCCCCTCCCTATCTCTGTAATCTCCTCCAGCCCCACAACCCCCCGAGATATCTGCGCTCCTCTAATTCTGCCCCCCTGACCATCACTGACTATAATCGCTCCACCATCGGTGGCCGTGCCTTCTGTTGCCTGGGCCCCAAGCTCTGGAACTCCCTCCCTAAACCTCTCCGCCTCTCTCTCCTCCTTCAAGACGCTTCTTAAAACCGACCTCTGTGACCCAGCTTTTGGTCACCAGTCGCTCGGTGTCAGGTTTTGTCTGATAATCGCTCCTCTAAAGCGCCTTGCGATGTTTTAGACATTAAAGGCACTGTATAAATGCAAGTTGTTGTTGAATCGGCAGCCACTGATTATCAGCGCTCAACACATAAGAACATAAGGAAAAGGAGCAGGAGTTGGCCATTCGGTCCCTCGAGCCTGCTCCGCCATTCAATGAGATCACGGCTGATCTTCGACCTCAACTCCACTTTCCCGCCCGATCCCCATTTCTCTCGATTCCCAAAAATCTATCGATCTCGGCCTTGAATATACTCACAGACTGAGCCTCCACAGCCCTCTGGGGCAGAGAATTCCAAAGATTCACCACCCTCTGAGTGAAGAGTTTCCTCCTCATCTCAGTCCTAAATGGCCGCCCCCTTATCCTGAGACTGTGACCCCTGGTTCCAGACTCCCCAGCCCGGGGGAAACATCCTCCTAGCATTAACCCCTTTAGAATTTTGTATGTTTCAACGAGATCACCTCTCATTCGTCTAAACTTGAGAGAATATCGGCCCAGTCTGCTCAATCTCTCCTCATAGGACAATCCCCCCATCCCAGGAATCAGTCTGGTGAACCTTCGCTGCACTCCCTCTATGGCAAGTATATCCTTCCTTAGGTAAGGAGACCAAAACTGTACACAATACTCCAGGTGTGGTCTCACCAGGGCCCTCCATCATAGACAGTCCCTCGGAATCGAGGAAGACTTGCTTCCAGTCCTGAAGTGAGTTCTCAGGCGGCTGAACAGTCCAATACGAGAGCCACAGTCCCTGTCACAGGTGGGACAGACAGTGGTTGAGGGAAGGGGAGGGTGGGACAGGTTTGCCGCATGCTCCTTCCGCTGCCTGCGCTTGGTTTCTGCACGCTCTCGGCGACGAGACTCGAGGTGCTCAGCGCCCTCCCGGATGCACTTCCTCCACTTAGGGCGGACTGGTCTTTGGGCCAGGGACTCCCAGGTGTCGGTGGGGATGTTGCACTTTATCAGGGTGCCCTTATAATGTTTCCTCTGCCCATCTTTGGCTCGTTTGCCGTGAAGGAGTTCCGAGTAGAGTGCTTGCTTTGGGAGTCTCGTGTCTGGGGCATGCGGACAATGTGGCCCTGCCCAGCGGAGCTGGTCGAGTGTGGTCAGTGCTTCGATGCTGGGGATGTTGGACTGGTCGAGGACGCTAACGTTGGTGCGTCTGTCCTCCCAGGGCCCTACATAATTGCAGTAAGACATCTTTACTCTTGTGCTCAAATCCCGTTGTAACAAAAGCTAACGTACCATTTGCTTTCGTAATTGCTTGCACCGTGAAGGTGAAAGGGTTCGGGAGATCCTGAGGATGTGACAAGAATCACTGGGGGGGGGAAGTTCGGTTGCTCCTCAGTCGGGGCTGTGTCCCGGACGGAGCGGTAAATTTTTGCAAATTTTTTGCGTCTGCCGCCGCAGAATTCACCCACTGGGCCATGAGTTTGGGGCGGAGCATGAAGAGAGGCGTTACACACCTCTCTTGGGGCGCTAGGCCAGCTGAGCAAGCGAAAATCCCGAGCGAAACAAGCGGCCTTGGAGCGCCATTAGAGAGGCCGCGGGGAGGGAGGGAAACAAAAAAAAAAGCACCAATAATATTCCCAATACCTCACACCCCCACCACATAAATCACATAAAACCCAGTCGTACTTGCCTGAGGCGGCCATTACTGACCTCACTGAGGCTGTTGCAGCTCAGGCCGCCCGCTTTCACAGGCGGTCCCAGCAGGGGGCGCTCTACACCGCGCTACGGAGCGGGCGCGAGCCACAAATCGCGACCAGGCGGTGTTGGCACACTGGCTCGCCTCTCCCGGGCGGTAATGCTCCGCCTACACCCCCCCCCCCCCCCCCCACTCCTGACTTCAAAATCGGCCCCGGGTATCCCGTCGGGGCGGTGGGAGCTGGCCGCCCGCCCGCACGTGCTCACCGCCGCCATTGCCGCATCTCCGGGGCGCTAACAGGGGCGGCAGAAGACGGACAATCCAACCCTCTCGGTTCACACGGCCCAGGAGAAGGCCATTGGGCCCATCGAGCCTGTGCCGGCTCTGTGAGCGAGCGATCCCATCAGTCCCACTCCCCCCTGCCCTTTCCCCACAGCCCTGCAGAACTTCTCTATTCGAGTGCATATCCAATTGCCATAGACATAGAAACATAGAAAATAGATGCAGGAGTAGGCCATTCGGCCCTTCTAGCCTGCACCGCCATTCGGCCCTTCTAGCCTGCACCGCCATTCGGCCCTTCTAGCCTGCACCGCCATTCAATGAGTTCATGGCTGAAAATGCAACTTCAGTACCCCATTCCTGCTTTCTCACCATACCCCTTGATCCCCCTAGTAGTAAGGACTACATCTAACTCCTTTTTGAATATATTTAGTGAATTGGCCTCAACAACTTTCTGTGGTAGAGAATTCCACAGGTTCACCACTCTCTGGGTGAAGAAGTTTCTCCTCATCTCGGTCCTAAATGGCTTACCCCTTATCCTCAGACTGTGACCCCTGGTTCTGGACTTCCCCAACATTGGGAACATTCTTCCTGCATCTAACCTGTCAAAACCTGTCAGAATTTTAAACGTTTCTATGAGGTTCCCCCTCATTCTTCTGAACTCCAGTGAATACAAGCCCAGTTGATCCAGTCTTTCTTGATAGGTCAGTCCCGCCATCCCGGGAATCAGTCTGGTGAACCTTCGCTGCACTCCCTCAATAGCAAGAATGTCCTTCCTCAGGTTAGGAGACCAAAACTGTACACAATACTCCAGGTGTGGCCTCACCAAGGCCCTGTACAACTGTAGCAACACCTCCCTGCCCCTGTACTCAAATCCCCTCGCTATGAAGGCCAACATGCCATTTGCTTTCTTAACCGCCTGCTGTACCTGCATGCCAACCTTCAATGACTGATGTACCATGACACCCAGGTCTCGTTGCACCTCCCCTTTTCCTAATCTGCCACCATTCAGATAATAGTCCGTCTCTCTGTTTTTACCACCAAAGTGGATAACCTCACATTTATCCACATTAGACTTCATCTGCCATGCATTTGCCCACTCACCTAACCTATCCAAGTCACTCTGCAGCCTCATAGCATCCTCCTCGCAGCTCACACTGCCACCCAACTTAGTGTCATCCGCAAATTTGGAGATACTACATTTAATCCCCTCATCGAAATCATTAATGTACAATGTAAACAGCTGGGGCCCCAGCACAGAACCTTGCAGTACCCCACTAGTCACTGCCTGCCATTCTGAAAAGTCCCCATTTACTCCTACTCTTTGCTTCCTGTCTGACAACCAGTTCTCAATCCATGTCAGCACACTACCCTCAATCCCATGTGCTTTAACTTTGCACATTAATCTCTTGTGTGGTGAATTTGATTAATTAATTTGATTCCAGGAAGTGCCTGGCAGATAAGATGCTGTAAAATGCAAATTATTCTTTCGCATGGTATTAGCCGCCACTGCCTTATCGAGAGGCACATTCCATGTGTTACTCATTGTGTGCAGTAAACTCCCTGGCTCCAGTCCTGGCCTATCCCGTTACTCATTTCAAAACTGTGCCCGCTTCTTCAACGCACTCCTGGCCGGCCTCCCACATTCTACCCAATGTCAACTCCATGTGATCCAAAACTCAGCTCCCCGTGTCCTAACTCGCACCGAGTCCCACTCACCCATCACCCCCTGTCTCACTGCCCCGTGTCCTAACTCGCACCCAGTCCCACTCACCCATCACCCCCTGTGCTCGCTGACCTACATTGGCTCCCGGTTAAGCAACGCCTCGATTTCAAAATTCTCATCCTTGTTTACAAATCCCTCCATGGCCCACGCCCCTCCCTATCTCTGTAATCTCCTCCAGCCCCACAATCCCCGAGATGTCTGCGCTCCTCTAATTCTGCCCCTCCTGACCATCCCTGATTATAATCGCTCCACCATCGGTGGCCGTGCCTTCTGTTGCCTGGGCCCCAAGCTCTGGAACTCCCTCCCTAAACCTCTCCGCCTCTCTCTCCTCCTTCAAGACGCTCCTTAAAACCTACCTCTTTGACCCAGCTTTTGGTCACCTGCGCTAATGTCTCCTTATGTGGCCCGGTGTCAAATGTTTTGTATCATAACACTCCTGTGAAGCGCCTTGGGACATTTCACTACGTTGAAGGCGCTATATAAATACCGGGTGTTGTTGTTGGGCTATGGTTGGACTGTCAGAGGGGCAGTACTGAGGGAGCGCCGCACTGTCGGAGGGGCAGTACTGAGGGAGCGCCGCACTGTCGGAGGGGCAGTACTGAGGGAGCGCCGCACTGTCGGAGGGGCAGTACTGAGGGAGCGCCGCACAGTCGGAGGGGCAGTACTGAGGGAGCGCCGCACTGTCGGAGGGGCAGTACTGAGGGAGCGCCGCACTGTCGGAGGGTCAGTACTGAGGGAGCGCCGCACGGTCGGAGGGGCAGTACTGAGGGAGCGCCGCACTGTCGGAGGGACAGTACTGAGGGAGCGCCGCACTGTCGGAGGGGCAGTACTGAGGGAGCGCCGCACTGTCGGAGGGGCAGTACTGAGGGAGTGCCGCACTGTCGGAGGGGTAGTACTGAGGGAGCCCTGCACTGTCGGAGGGCCAGTGCTGAGGGAGCACCGCACTGTCGGAGGGGCAGTACTGAGGGAGCGCCGCACTGTCGGAGGGGCAGTACTGAGGGAGCGCCACACTGTCGGAGGGGCAGTACTGAGGGAGCACCGCACTGTCGGAGGTGCCATCTTTCAATCGAGACTTTAAACCGAGGCCCCGTCTGCTCTCTCAGGTGGACATAAAAGTGCTTTGGGACGTCAGGCAGTGGGGAAAGGTGTTATATAAATGCAAGTCTTACTTTCTATAATTTCAAAGTTTACGGATGTCGCACGTAATCTGTGGTTGGGAAAATGCTGGAGTCCATTATTCAGGAAGCAGCAGCAGGACATTTGCAAAATCATGATTCAATCAAGCAGAGTCAGCATGGTTTTATGAAATGGAAATCATGTTTGACAAATTTGCTGGAGTTCTTTGAAGATGTAATGAGCAGGGTGGATAAGGGGGAACCAGTGGGTGTGGTGTATTTGGATTTCCAGAAGGCATTCGATAAGGTGCCACATAAAAGCTTACTGCACAAGATAAAAGTTCACTGGGTTGGGGGTAATATATTAGCATGGATAGAGGATTGGCTAACTAACAGAAAACAGAGAGTCGGGATAAATGGGTCGTTTTCCGGTTGGTAAGCAGTGACTAGTGGGGTGCCACAGGGATCAGTGCTGGGACCCCAACTATTTACAATCTATATTAATGACTTAGATGAAGGGACCGAGTGCAATGTAGCCAAGTTTGCTGATGATACAAAGATGGGTGGGAAAGCAAGTTGTGAGGAGGACACAATTAATCTGCAAAGGGATATAGACAGGCTAAGTGAGTGGGCAAACTTTTGGCAGATGGAATATAGGGCCCAAGTTTCCACATGATTTGCGCCTGATTTTTAGGAGCAACTGGTGGAGAACGGACTATCTTAGAAATCGCAATTCTCCACATTTTTTTTTCTGCAGTTCTAGTCAGGTAGAACAGTTCTACTTTGGAACAGAATTTTTTCTTCAAAAGGGGGCGTGTCCGGCCACTGACGCCTGATTTGAAAGTTTCCACAGTGAAAACGTACTCCAAACTAACTTAGAATGGAGCAAGTGAAGATTTTTGTAGAACTGAAAAAACCTGTTCTACACATTAAAAAATCAGGCGCAGGTTACAAATTAGGCGTCCAGAACGAGGTGGGGGGGGGGGGAAGGGAACTCATTAAATTCTACAATAAATCCTTATTTATACTTCTACAAATATTATACAAATAAATCCAACCTGAATAAACATTTATAAGCAAAGAAAAGATTAAATAAACCATCTTCCTACCTGTGTGAAAGTGCTTCAGCCATTGTTCGAAGGAAACCGCCGTTTGTTGCCGCGCAGGGGAGGGAGGGGAAGGAGACAGCGGCTTGTTGCCGTGGAGAAAGGGGAGGGGAAGGAGACAGCGGCTTGTTGCCGTGGAGGGGAGGGAGGGGAAGGAGACAGTGAGAAGGGAAGCCTCAGTGCTGATGTGCTGATGGCAATGTGCTTTTATTCAAAAATGTTCAAAAATTAAACAACTACAAAGAACTACAAAAATGGCCGAGTGCCAATGTTTTTTTCACACTGAGCATGCGCAAACGCTCCAACGCGCACGCGCAGCGTTGCCGGCAGGAAAAAAACTAATTTAAATAGTACCCGCCCCCTCCCACTTACAAAATCGGCGCGAGTGTAGGCTCCGCCCCCCCCCCCCCGGGCGCCGCGCCAAACAGACACGGAGCTGCAGAACGCTCGAGAATAGCGCGTTTTTTTTCTGCCGCCGTATTAGGCGCGAGAAATGGGCGTCCAGCTCGGAGGGCCGCCCGTTTTTTATCCTGTGGAAACTTGGGCCCATTATGTGGGAAAATGTGAGGTCATCCATTTTGGCAGAAAAAATAAAAAAGCAAATTATTATTTAAATGGAGAGAGATTGCAAAATGCTGCAACACAGCGGGACCTGGGGCTCCTTGTGCATGAAACATAAAAAGTTAGTATGCAGCTACAGCAAGTCATCAGGAAGGAAAATGGAATGTTGGCCTTTATTGCAAGGGGGATAGAGTATAAAAGCGGAGAGGTCTTGCTACAACTGTACAGGGTATTGGTGAGGCCACACCTGGAGTACTGCGCGCAGTTTTGGTCTCCGTATTTAAGGAAGGATATACTTGCATTGAAGGCAGTTCAGAGAAGGTTCACCAGGCTGATTCCTGAGGTGAAGGCGTCGCCTTATGAGGAAAGGTTGAGCAGGTTGGACCTCTACTCATTGGAGTTTAGAAGAATGAGAGGTGATCTTATTGAAACATATAAGTCTCTGAGGGGGCTGGACAGGGTAGATGCAGAGAGGATGTTTCCCCTCGTGAGGGAGACTAGAACTAGAGGGCATAATCTCAGAATAAGGGGTCACCCATTTAAAATGGAGATGAGGAGGAATTTCTTCTCTCAGAGGGTCATGAATCTTTGGAATTCTCTGCCCCAGAGAGCTGTGGAGGTTGGGTCATTGAATATATTTAAGGTGGAGATAGACAGACATTTGAACTATCGGGGAGTTGAGGGTTATGGGGAGCGGGCGGGGAAGTGGAGTTGAGTCCATGATCAGATCAGCCACGATCTTATTAAATGGCGGAGCAGGCTCGAGGGGCCGAATGGCCGACTCCTGCTCCTATTTCTGATGTTGTTATGACACCCTGTAAATTCCAGGGAATTCAGCCCTTGTCTGAAAGGGTTTGAACGCAGTGCCTCATGGGTGCACCTCACACACTTGTCGTTTCAGGACAAATATGCGGATGAAGGAAGACCTATTCATTAAAGATTGAAACTGCGATTCCTCGGTGAATAGCCCTGGGTGATTAGTGCGACTTGAAACCACTCCAATTACATCAGAAACCGCAGTAACATTGTACCATCAGTTTAAGGCCAGCATTTTGGTAAGTCACCTTAACCACAGATTGTTCTAGTTATAGGGCCATTGCTTGAGAGGCGGGTACAGTTTCATTGTTAAACAATAACATGCATTTATATAGCGCCTTTAACGTAATAAACCGTCCCAAGGTGCATCACAGGAGTATTATGAGACAAAATATTTGACCCCGAGCCGCACAAGTTGAAATTAGGGCAGGTGACCAAAAGCTTGGTCACAGAGGTGGGTTTTAAGGAGCGTCTTAAAGGAGGAGAGAGAGGTGGAGAGGTTTAGGTAGGGAGTTCCAGAGCTTGGGACCCAGGCAACAGAAGGCACGGCCACCGATGGTGGAGCGATTATAATCAGGGATGGTCAGGAGGGCAGAATTAGAGGAGCGCAGACAATTAGAGTGCGGCACTTCCTCAGTACTGCCCCTCCGACTTTGCAGCACTCCCTTAGTACTGCCCCTCCGACAGTGCAGCACTCCCTCAGTACTGCCCCTCTGACAGTGCGGCGCTCCCTCAGCACTGTCCCTCCGACAGTGCGGCACTCCCTTAGTACTGCCCCTCTGACAGTGCGGCGCTCCCTCAGCACTGTCCCTCCGACAGTGCAGCACTCCCTTAGTACTGCCCCTCTGACAGTGCGGCACTCCCTCAGTACTGCCCCTCTGACAGTACGGCGCTCCCTCAGTACTGCCCCTCCGACAGTGCGGCACTCCCTCAGTACTGCCCCTCTGACAGTACGGCGCTCCCTCAGTACTGCCCCTCCGACAGTGCAGCACTCCCTTAGTACTGCCCCTCTGACAGTGCGGCACTCCCTCAGTACTGCCCCTCCGACAGTACGGCGCTCCCTCAGTACTGCCCCTCCGACAGTACGGCGCTCCCTCAGTACTGCCCCTCCGACAGCGCAGTGCGGCACTCCCTCAGCACTGCCCCTCCCTCAGTCCTGCACTGGGAGCATCAGCCGAGATTTAAGTGCTTGGGTCCCTGGTGTGGGGACTTTAAACCCTCAACGTTCATTAATCATGAGGCGAGAGAGCTGCCCAGTGGGTTACGGCTGACTCTAATCAAATATTTATCCAACTCCCCGTTTGACAGCTATTATTGAATCTGCTTCACCTAACTTTTCAGGCAGCGCGTTCTCGATCACAGCGTGTGCATTAAAACACATTAGCTCCTCATCTCCCCACCCCTACCGTAACAAGTCACTGAATTCCAGGGGATCATTGTCTGGAAGAATCGGCTTTTTCCTGCAATTACATTTGACAGCGTCTGGCTCTGCTTCAGAAGGGCACATTTTAAAATTGCACTAAGTCTGTGAGTCAACCGGCTCCTGATGGTTGTATTTATTTTTGCGGAGGACGGAGTGGGGTGGGTGGGGGAACCTGCTTTCCACGCGGGGGCGGGGGGGCGGGGGGGGGGGGGGCAGGGGGGGGGTTGGGGAGCGCCCGGGGAATTCGCGAGCAAGCGCCGGCCGGAGAAAAACCGCGAAACAGAAACGGCGGCCCTGACCTGCTGCGTGACCCGCTGCCTTTCTCCCCGGCTCGCCGGAGCCCCGCACGTGTCCCTCAAGCTCTCCAGCTCCCGGCCCAGCCTCGCCACCTCCGCCGACTGCCAGAGCTGCGCCGCCAGGCACAGCAAGATCCCAGCGGCCGCCGCCAGCCACGGCAACGGCGGCTGCTGCTGTGCTCTGTCGCGGGACATGTTCAACCGGGGGGCCGGGATAAAAACTCAGACGCTCACCAACGCACACAGGCACACATGCAGAGAGGCAGTCTGCTCTGGGAGCTTGGCACTTGGCCTAAAATGGGAGGGGAAACGAGTAGTCAAACAGACACACAACTCCCATTTGCCACAGGCATTTAAAGGCATGGCTAGCCGGCTTTGGATTAAAGTTAAACTTCTCCGCTCTTGCCAAGGGGGCTCAAACATTATAATCTTGCCAAGTCCGGTCAGCGAAATTCAAGCCCAGGGGATTAATCAGACAGTGGATAGCAGGGGATTAAAAGCTTCTCGAAGGGACAGAGAACAGGGAGCAACCACGACAGCAACCTGCATTCGTATAGCGCCTTGAACATGAGTGAAACGTCCCAACGATCTTCACAGGAGGGTCGTGGGATAAAAAAAATAATTTGACACCGAGCCGCAAAAGGAGAAATTAGCTCAGCCCATCGTCATCATCGGCAGGCCCTCGGGATCGAGGAAGACTTGCTTCCACTCCAAAAATGAGTCCTCAGGTGGCTGAACAGCCCAATACGAGAGCCACAGTCCCTGTCACAGGTGGGACAGACAGTGGTTGAGGGAAGGGGAGGGTGGGACTGGTTTGCCGCACGCTCCTTCCGCTGCCTGCGCTTGGTTTCTGCACGCTCTCGGCGACGAGACTCGAGGTGCTCAGCGCCCTCCCGGATGCACTTCCTCCACTTAGGGCGGACTGGTCTTTGGGCCAGGGACTCCCAGGTGTCGGTGGGGATGTTGCACTTTATCAGGGAGGCTTTGAGGGTGGTCCCTTGTAACGTTTCCTCTGCCCACCTTTGGCTCATTTGCCGTGAAGGAGTTCCGAGTAGAGCAAAAGCTTGGTCATAGAGGTGTGTTTTAAGGAGCATCTTGAATCAGGAAAGAAAGAAAGACTTGCATTTATACAGCGCCTTTCATGACCACCAGACCTCTCAAAGCGCTTTACAGCCAATGAAGTACTTTTGGAGGGTAGTCACTGTTGTAATGTAGGAAACGCGGCAGCCAATTTGGGCACAGCAAGCTCCCACACACAGCAAAAAAGGGAAAGAGAGATTTAGGGAGGGAGTTCCAGAGCTTGGGGCCCAGGCAACAGAAGGCACGGCCACCGATGGTGGAGCGATTATAATCAGGGATGGACAGGAAGGCAGAATTAGAGGAGCGCAGATATCTCGGGAGGGTTGTGGGGCTGGAGGAGATTACAGAGATAGGGAGGGGCGAGGGCCATGGAGGGATTTGTAAACAAGGATGAGAATTTTGAAATTGAGGTGTTGCTTAACCGGAAGCCAATGTAGGTCAGCGAGCACAGGGGGTGATGGGTGAGTGGGACTCGGTGCGAGTTAGGACACGGGGCAGCGAGCACAGGGGGTGATGGGTGAGTGGGACTCGGTGCGAGTTAGGACACGGGCCAGCGAGCACAGGGGGTGATGGGTGAGCGGGACTCGGTGCGAGTTAGGCCACGGGGCAGCGAGCACAGGGGGTGATGGGTGAGCGGGACTCGGTGCGAGTTAGGACACAGGGCAGCGAGCACAGGGCGTGATGGGTGAGCGGGACTGGGTGCGAGTTAGAACACGGGGCAGCCGAGTTTTGGATCACCTCTAGCTTACGTCGGGTAGAATGTGGGAGGCCAGCCAGGAGTGTGTTGGAATAGTTAAGTCTGGAGGTAACAAAGGCGTGGATGGTGGTGAACGGTTGCTTTTCAGGTTGGAGGGAGGTTTACAGTCGTGTTTCCCCGGCGTCTGTGTTAGGACCAGTGCTCTTGTTAATATATACATATGGAGGGCAGCACTCTCTCACCTCAGAGTCAGAAAGTTGTGGGTTCAGGTTCCTCTCCAGAGACTTGAGATCCAGGCCGACACTCCCAGTGCCACTACTGAGGGAGCGCCGCACTGTCGGAGGGGCAGTACTGAGGGAGCGCCGCACTGTCGGAGGGGCAGTACTGAGGGAGCGCCGCACTGTCGGAGGGGCAGTACTGAGGGAGCACCGCACTGTCGGAGGGGCAGTACTGAGGGAGCGCCGCACTGTCGGAGGGGCGGTACTGAGGGAGCGCCGCACTGTCGGAGGGGCAGTACTGAGGGAGCGCCGCATTGTCGGAGGGGCAGTACTGTGGGAGCGTTGCACTGTTGGAGGGACAGTACTGAGGGAGCGCCGCACTGTCAGGGGGGCAGTACTGAGGGAGCGCTGCACTGTCGGAGGGGCAGTACTGAGGGAGCGCCGCACTGTCGGAGGGGCAGTACTGAGGGAACGCCGCACTGTCGGAGGGGCAGTACTGAGGGAGCTCCGCACTGTCAGAGGGGCAGTACTGAGGGAGCACCGCACTGTCGGAGGGGCAGTACTGAGGGAGCGCCGCACTGTCGGAGGGGCGGTACTGAGGGAGCGCCGCACTGTCGGAGGGACAGTACTGAGGGAGCGCCTCATTGTCGGAGGGGCAGTACTGTGGGAGCGTTGCACTGTTGGAGGGACAGTACTGAGGGAGCGCCGCACTGTCAGGGGGGCAGTACTGAGGGAGCGCCGCACTGTCGGAGGGGCAGTACTGAGGGAGCGCCGCACTGTCGGAGGGGCAGTACTGAGGGAACGCCGCACTGTCGGAGGGGCAGTACTGAGGGAGCTCCGCACTGTCAGAGGGGCAGTACTGAGGGAGCACTGCACTGTCGGAGGGGCAGTACTGAGGGAACATTGCACTGTCTGAGGGGCAGTGCTGAGGGAGCACCGCACTGTCGGAGGGGCAGTACTGAGGGAGTTCCGCATTGCCGGAGGGACAGTACTGAGGGAGCGCCGCACTGTCTGAGGGGCAGTACTGAGGGAGTGCCGCACTGTCGGAGGAGCTGTCATTCCGATGAGACGTTAAACTGAGGCCCCATCAGCCCCCTCAGGTGGAAGAAGAGCAGGGGAGTTCTCCCCGGTGTTCTGGGGCCCATATTTATCCCTCGATCAACATCACTAAAGTAACAGATTATCCGGGTCATTATCACATTGCTGTGTGTGGGAGCTTGCTGTGCGCAAATTGGCGTTTCCCACATTACAACAGTGACTACACTCCAAAAATATTTCATCGGCTGCAAAGCGCTTTTGTATGACCGGTTGTGCAAGGTGCTATAGAAATGCAAGTCTGTCTTTCTTTTCAGCATAGGGAGGGATAGTGGGCGGAGTGCAGCTCGGATAGTTTGCTGGCTCCTTCTCAGAAAGGATGTGGTGCCCTCCATGACGGAATAGCCTGCCGATGCTCATTACCAAATATCCCTACCATCGGTGGCCGTGCCTTCTGTTGCCTGGAACTCCCTCCCTAAACCTCTCCACTTCTCTCTCCTCCTTTAAGACGCTCCTTAAAACCGACCTCTGTGACTAAGGCTTTGATCACCTGTGCTAATTTCTCCTTCAGTGACCGGGTGCCAATCTTTGTCTGATGATCGGTCCCGTGAATTGCCTTGGGGGTTTGAAGGTCCTGCATGGCTGGAAGCTGTTGTTGGGAGTACTGGAAGGGAATGCATGAGTCAGTGCCTTGCTTACATCTCCTCCCTGTCCTTGTTGTCTCGATCACATTTTGGCAGGGGCTGAGAACATAAGAACTAGGAGCAAGAGTTGGCCATACGGCCCCTCGAGCCTGCTCCGCCATTCAATAGGATCATGGCTGATCCGATCATGGACTCAGCTCCACTTCCCCGCCCACTCCCCATAACCCCTTATCCCCTTATCGTTCAAAAATCTGTCTATCTCTGCCTTAAATTTATTCAATGACCCAGCCTCCACAGCTCTCTGGGGCAGAGAATTCCACAGATTTACAACCCTCTGAGAGAATAAATTTCTCCTCATCTCCGTCCTAAATGAGCGGCCCCTTATTCTGAGACCATGTCCCCTAGTTCTCGTCTCCCTCACGAGGGGAAACATCCTCTCTGCATCTACCCTGTCAAGCCCCCTCATTATCTGATGTGTTTCGATAAGATCACCTCATTCTTCTGAACGCCAATGAGTAGAGGCCCAACCTTTCCTCATAATCTGAATGGTGACAGATTAGGAAAAGGGGAGGTGCAACGAGACCTGGGTGTCATGGTACATCAGTCATTGAAGGTTGGCATGCAGGTACAGCAGGCGGTTAAGAAAGCAAATGGCATGTTGGCCTTCATAGCGAGGGGATTTGAGTACAGGGGCAGGGAGGTGTTGCTACAGTTGTACAGGGCCTTGGTGAGGCCACACCTGGAGTATTGTGTACAGTTTTCTCCTAACTTGAGAAAGGACATTCTTGCTATTGAGGGAGTGCAGCCAAGGTTCACCAGACTGATTCCCGGGATGGCGGGACTGACCTATCAAGAAAGACTGGATCAACTGGGCTTGTATTCACTGGAGTTCAGAAGAATGAGAGGGGATCTCATAGAAACGTTTAAAATTCTGACAGGTTTAGACAGGTTAGATGCAGGAAGAATGTTCCCAATGTTGGGGAAGTCCAGAACCAGGGGTCACAGTCTAAGGATAAGGGGTAAGCCATTTAGGACCGAGATGAGGAGAAACTTCTTCACCCAGAGAGTGGTGAACCTGTGGAATTCTCTACCACAGAAAGTTGTTGAGGCCAATTCACTAACTATATTCAAAAAGGAGTTAGATGTAGTCCTTACTACTAGGGGGATCAAGGGGTATGGTGAGAAAGCAGGAATGGGATACTGAAGTTGCATGTTCAGCCATGAACTCATTGAATGGCAGTGCAGACTCGAAGGGCTGAATGGCCTACTCCTGCACCCAGTCCCACTCACCCATCACCCCCTGTGCTTGCTGCCCCGTGTCCTAACTTGCACCGAGTCCCACTCACCCATCACCCCCTGTGCTCACTGCCCCGTGTCCTAACTTGCACCGAGTCCCGCTCACCCATCACCCCCTGTGCTCGCTGCCCCGTGTCCTAACTCGCACCGAGTCCCGCTCACCCATCACCCCCTGTGCTCGTGACCTATATCGGCTCCCGGTCCGGCAATGCCTCGATTTTGAAATTCTTCCTCCTGTTCACATCCCTCCAGGGCCCCTTGCTCCCTCCCTACCTCTGTAACCTGCTCCACCTCTACAACCCTCCCATGGAAGTGGACCTGAGTCCATGATCAGATCAGCCATGATCTTATTAAATGGTGGAGCAGGCTCGAGGGGCCGTATGGCCGACTCCTGCTCCTATTTCTTACGTTCTTACCTCTGCGCTTCTCCAATTCTGCCCTCCTGACCATCCCTGATTATAATCGCTCCACCATCGGTGGCCGTGCCTTCTGTTGCCTGGGCCCCAAGCTCTGGAACTCCCTCCCTAAACCTCTCCACCTCTCTCTCCTTCTTTAAAACATCCCTTAAAGCCGACATCTTTGACCAAGCTTTTGATCACCTGTCCTAACATCTCCTTATGTGGCTCGGTGTCAAATTTTGTCTGATAATCGCTGCTGGGAAGCATCTTGGGAAGTTCTACTATGTTAAAGGTGCTATATAAATGCACGTATTTGGTGAAAGACCATAATCACACTCAGTGCTTGATAACCAGTGCATTATACAAAACAACAATCTGTATTTATATAGCGCCTTTCCCAAGGCGCCTCACAGGAGTATTATCGACAAAACATTTGACACCGAGACACATAAGGAGAAATTAGGGCAGGTGACCAAAAGCTGGGTCACAGAGGTAGGTTTTAAGGAGCGTCTTGAAGGAGGAGAGAGAGGTGGAGAGGTTTAGGGAGGGAGTTCCAGAGCTTGGAGTCCAGGCAACAGAAGGCACGGCCACCGATGGTGGAGCGATTATAATCAGGGATGGTCAGGAGGGCAGAATTAGAGGAGCGCAGACATCTCGGGGGGCTGTGGGGCTGGAGGAGATTACAGAGATAGGGAGGGGCGAGGGCCATGGAGGGATTTGTAAAAAAAGGATGAGAATTTTGAAATCGAGGCATTGCTTAACCGGGAGCCAATGTAGGTCAGCGCCACACTGTTGGAGGGGCAGTGCTGAGGGAGCGCCACACTGTTGGAGGGGCAGTACTGAGGGAGCGCCACACTGTTGGAGGGGCAGTACTGAGGGAGCGCCGCACTGTTGGAGGGGCAGTGCTGAGGGAGCGCCGCACTGTTGGAGGGGCAGTACTGAGGGAGCGCCGCACTGTCGGAGGGGCAGTACTGAGGGAGCGCCGCACTGTTGGAGGGGCAGTACTGAGGGAGCGCCACACTGTTGGAGGGGCAGTACTGAGGGAGCGCCGCACTGTTGGAGGGGCAGTGCTGAGGGAGTGCCACACTGTCGGAGGGGCAGTACTGAGGGAGCGCCGCACTGTCGGAGGGGCAGTACTGAGGGAGCGCCGCACTGTCGGAGGGGCAGTGCTGAGGGAGCGCCGCGCTGTCGGAGGGGCAGTGCTGAGGGAGCGCCACACTGTCGGAGGGGCAGGACTGAGGGAGTGATGCACTGTCGGAGGGGCAGTGCTGAGGGAGCCCCACACTGTCGGAGGGGCAGTACTGAGGGAGCCCCACACTGTCGGAGGGGCAGTACTGAGGGAGCGCTGCACTGTCGGAGGTGCCGTCTTTCAGATGAGACGTTAAACCGAGGCCCCGTCTGTTCTCTCAGGTGGATGTAAAAGATCCCATGGCCATTATATTTAAGAAGAGCAGGGGAGTTCTCCCCGGTGTCCTGGGGCCAATATTTATCCCTCACTCAACAAAAGTGGAACAGATTATCCGGGTCATTATCACATTGCTGCGTGTGGGAGCTTGCTGTGCGCAAATTAGCTGCCGCGTTTCCCACATTACAACAGTGACTACACTCGATAAGTACTTTATTGGCTGTAACGCGCTTTGGGGCATTATCATCATCAGAGGCGGTCCTTCGAAGCGAGGGTGACTTGCTTCCATGCCAAAAAAGGATGAGTTCACAGGTGTTTCAATGAAGGACCTAATATTCCGGATCCCGAACTACATCCTGAAGGGTGGAAGATGACTGTGGGTGGATTGTTTAACGTGGGGTGACCGTTGTACACCAGCCACCACACGGGCTTGACAGAGCGAGGTCTTGGTCCAGGGGCAAGGGTTAACCAGGACGACTGGAGACCAGCTCTGCTGCACGGACCTAGTGTGCTCACATATCGCAGTGTGGGCTGGCCCGTGCTGCCCCTGGACCCTCGCCTCTCCCGGGCCCCGATCACGTCCCTCTCCAGTCTCTCGCCGCTCCTTCGCCCCGACCTCGCCGCTCCTGCTGTACCTGCCCACGCTGCAATCAGCGACCTGGACATTGGTGACGTCGCTCTTTGTGCCGTTGCTCTCCTGCTCCAGCACGTGCTGCTCCCCTGGAATGGTATGTCCCCACGCTGCTCCTCCCGCTCCCCCGGCCTGCTCCGATGGTGCTCGCAGGCTGGGGGCCGCTCAGCCTGCTGGGCCAGGCCTCCATGCTGCTCCTTCCGCTCGTGGAGGAGATTACAGAGATAGGGAGGGGCGAGGGCCGTGGAGGGATTTGTAAACAAGGATGAGAATTTCAAAATCGAGGCGTTGTTTAACCGGGAGCCAATGTCGGTCGGCGCCGCACATGGGTGAACGGGACTGGGTGCGAGTTAGGACACAGGGCAGCGAGCACATGGGGTGATGGGTGAGCGGGACTGGGTGCGAGTTAGGACACAGGGCAGCGAGCACATGGGGTGATGGGTGAGCGGGACTGGGTGCGAGTTAGGACACAGGGCAGTGAGCACATGGGGTGATGGGTGAACGGGACTGGGTGCGAGTTAGGACACAGGGCAGTGAGCACATGGGGTGATGGGTGAACGGGACTGGGTGCGAGTTAGGACACAGGGCAGTGAGCACATGGGGTGATGGGTGAGTGGGACTGGGTGCGAGTTAGGACACGGGGCAGTGAGCACAGGGGGTGATGGGTGAACGGGACTGGGTGCGAGTTAGGACACGGGGCAGTGAGCACAGGGGGTGATGGGTGAACGGGACTGGGTGCGAGTTAGGACACGGGGCAGTGAGCACAGGGGGTGATGGGTGAGTGGGACTGGGTGCGAGTTAGGACACGGGCCAGTGAGCACAGGGGGTGATGGGTGAGTGGGACTGGGTGCGAGTTAGGACACGGGGCAGCGAGCACAGAGGGTGATGGGTGAGCGGGACTCGGTGCGAGTTAGGACACGGGGCAGTGAGCACAGGGGGTGATGGGTGAGTGGGACACGGTGCGAGTTAGGACACGGGGCAGTGAGCACAGGGGGTGATGGGTGAGCGGGACTGGGTGCGAGTTAGGACACGGGGCAGCGAGCACAGGGGGTGATGGGTGAGTGGGACACGGTGCGAGTTAGGACACGGGGCAGCGAGCACAGGGGGTGATGGGTGAGTGGGACTGGGTGTGAGTTAGGACACGGGCCAGCGAGCACAGGGGGCAATGGGTGAGCGGGACTGGGTGCGAGTTAGGACACGGGGCAGCGAGCACAGGGGGTGATGGGTGAGTGGGACTCGGTGCAAGTTAGGACACGGGCCAGCGAGCACAGAGGCTGATGGGTGAGCGGGACTCAGGGCGAGTTAGGACACAGGACAGCGAGCACATGGGGTGATGGGTGAACGGGACTCGGTGCGAGTTAGGACACGGGGCAGCGAGCACAGGGGGTGATGGGTGAGTGGGACTGGGTGTGAGTTAGGACACGGGGCAGCGAGCACAGCGGGTGATGGGTGAGTGGGACTGGGTGTGAGTTAGGACACGGGACAGCGAGCATAGGGGGCGATGGGTGAGCGGGACTGGGTGCGAGTTAGGACACGGGACAGCGAGCACAGGGGGTGATGGGTGAGCGGGACTCGGTGTGAGTTAGGACACGGGGCAGCGAGCACAGGGGGTGATGGGTGAGTGGGACTGGGTGCGAGTTAGGACACGGGGCAGTGAGCACAGGGGGTGATGGGTGAGTGGGACTGGATGTGAGTTAGGACACGGGGCAGTGAGCACAGGGGGCAATGGGTGAGCGGGACTCAGGGCGAGTTAGGACACGGGGCAGCCGAGTTTTGGATCACATGGAGTTGACGTCGGACAGAATGTGGGAGGCCGGCCAGGAGTGCGTTGAAGAAGTGGACACAGTTTCGTAACGATTTTGAACTTGAGACGTTGTTAAACGGTTTGTATTATTTTATCTGCAAAGCGAATAGCAAAGATTTAAAGGTAATGTTCTCAAATTGTTGAGGCCTCTCTGCTGTATGCCAGCACAGAGAAAGTACTGAGGGGTCATTTTCTCGTATAATCGTATTGGAATTTATTAAACAAACAAGCAAATTGAATTTCTTAGAAAAGCCTGATAGGTTGGAAAACAGGTTCCTGCATTACAACAATAACCACACTTGCCAAAGCGTGTTGGGACGTTCGGTGGTCGTGAATGTCCCTGTAGAAATGCAATACGATTCTTTTCTGTTTAAAGGAAAAGATTAAATAAGAAACATCAAATTTAACATTAAAAACCAGAAAGACTTGCATTTATATAGCGCCTTTCATGACCACCGGACGTCTCAAAGCGCTTTACAGCCAATGAAGTACTTTTGGAGTGTAGTCACTGTTGTAATGTGGGAAGCGACAATTTGCGCACAGCAAGCTCCCACACACAGCGATGTGATAATGACCCAGATAATCTGTTTTAGTGATGTTGGTTGAGGGATAAATATTGACCCCAGGACACGGGGGAGAACTCCCCTGCTCTTCTTCGAAATTGTGCCATGGGATCTTTTACATCCACCTGAGAGGGCAGAAAGGGCCTCGGTTTAATCTCTCAGCCAATTTAATCACCTGCGACAGTGCGATGCTCCCTCAGCACTGCCCCTCCAACAGTGCGGGGCTCCCTCAGCACTGCCCCTCCAACAGTGCGGCGCTTCCTCAGTACTGCCCCTCCGACAGTGCGGTTCTCCCTCAGTACTGCCCCTCCGACAGTGCGGTACTCCCTCAGTACTGCCCCTCCGACAGTGCGGTGCTCCCTCAGTACTGCCCCGCCGTCAGTGCGGTACTCCCTCAGTACTGCCCCGCCGTCAGTGCGGTACTCCCTCAGTACTGCCCCGCCGTCAGTGCGGTACTCCCTCAGTACTGCCCCTCCGACAATGCGGTACTCCCTCAGTACTGCCCCTCCGACAGTGCGGTGCTCCCTCAGTACTGCCCCGCCGTCAGTGCAGTACTCCCTCAGTACTGCCCCTCCGACAATGCGGTACTCCCTCAGTACTGCCCCTCCGACAGTGCGGTACTGCACAGGGAGTGTCGGCCTGGATTTTTGTGCTTAAATCTCTGGAATGGGACTCGACCCCACAACCTTCTGACTCAGAGGCGAGGGTGCTGCCCACTGAGCCACGGCTGAGAGAGGGTTAAAAGACGAACGGCCGGGAGCTGCCACCTTGGACAATGAGAAGTTGGGTTTGTTGATCGGATGTTGGCCCTGCTGATAAGCAATGACTCAAAGGATAAATGTCACAGTGGATGTGGGGAACGGTTAGAACAATACGATCGACATGGCGATAAAGGCAGACAATTGAGACGTGCCGTGGAATGAGCCCAGCCTGAGCTTGGAGTGAGTGAGCTGTTTGTGCTGATAAGGAAAGCAGGGGACTGTCGTACATGGGGAGGGCTAAAAGTTCAAAGATGGCTCGAGCAGAGGCTGAGTTAGATTTGCAGCATTGAAGGAGGCCCTGCTGCCCATCGTGGGCCATCCAGGTGAGCCCCTGTCCCCCCTGCTCCCTCCAATTACCCCGGCAAATATTTCCTTTTCCAGTACAGATGTGTGTGTATATCTGGGTACAGGGACAGAGAGACTTCGGGGTCTCCTAACTCGCACCCAGTCCCGCTCACCCATCACCCCCTGTGCTCACTGCCCCGTGTCCTAACTCGCACCCAGTCCCGCTCACCCATCACCCCCTGTGCTCGCTGACCCCGTGTCCTAACTCGCACCGAGTCCCGCTCACCCATCACCTCCTGTGCTCACTGCCCCGTGTCCTAACTCGCACCTAGTCCCGCTCACCCATCACCCCATGTGCTCACTGCCCCGTGTCCTAACTCGCACCGAGTCCCGCTCACCCATCACCCCCTGTGCTCACTGACCCGTGTCCTAACTCGCACCGAGTCCCGCTCACCCATCACCCCCTGTGCTCGCTGCCCCGTGTCCTAACTCGCACCGAGTCCCGCTCACCCATCACCCCCTGTGCTCGCTGCCCCGTGTCCTAACTCGCACCGAGTCCCGCTCACCCATCACCCTCTGTGCTCACTGCCCGTGTCCTAACTCGCACCGAGTCCCGCTCACCCATCACCCTCTGTACTCACTGCCCCGTGTCCTAACTCGCACCGAGTCCCACTCACCCATCACCCACTGTGCTCGCTGCCCGTGTCCTAACTCGCACCGAGTCCCGCTCACCCATCACCCTCTGTACTCACTGCCCCGTGTCCTAACTCGCACCCAGTCCCACTCACCCATCACCCACTGTGCTCGCTGGCCCGTGTCCTAACTCTCATCCAGTCCCGCTCACCCATCACCTCCTGTGCTTGCTGCCCCGTGTCCTAACTCACACCGAGTCCCACTCACCCATCACCCCCTGTGCTCGCTGCCCCGTGTCCTAACTCGCACCGAGTCCCGCTCACCCATCACCCCCTGTGCTCACTGCCACGTGTCCTTACTCGCACCGAGTCCCACTCACCTGGTGCTTGCTGAGTCGAGTGTAGAATGTAGAATGGTTCCAGGGATGAGGGACTTCAGTGTCGGGGATAGACTGGAGAAGCTGGGGTTGTTCTCCTCGGAGCAGAGAAGGTTGAGAGGAGATTTGATCGAGGTGTTCAAAATCATGAGGGATCTGGACAGAGTAGATCGAGAGAAACTGTTCCCATTGGTGGAAGGGTCGGGAACCAGAGGGACACAGATTGACGATAATCGGCGATGGAACCCGAGGGGGAGATGGGGAACCATTTTTTACTTTAGGCAGCGAGTGGTTAGGATCTGGAATGCGATGCCTGAGGGGACGGTGGAGGCAGACTCAATCGTGGCTTTCGAGGAGGATTTGGGAAAGTACCTGAAATAATTGATTTTGCCGGGCTATGGGGAAAGTGCGGGGGAGTGGGACTGGCTGAGGGGCTCTTGCAGAGAGCCAGCATGGGCTCGACAGGCCCAATGGCCTCCTGTGCTGTAACCGTTCTCTGATTCTGAAGCTGTGGGATTGTTTTGGAGATATTTGCAATTCAGCCTGTGTTTTCGGTTTGGTGTGGGTGTGTTATTCACAAGCAGGGAGCTTAAACCTGGTTGGAAACACCCTTCCCGACAGGATAGGCGTTCCCCCAGGAATCCCTCTTACCCCCAGGCAGGAGCGGACGAGGTGCAGTCACACAGGAACACGGATAAGCGGGAAAGGTCAGTTTAATAACATTTTCTAACATGCCCAGAGACAATGCAAGAACTTGTGTTTCTATGGGGCCTTTGACCATCTCAGGACGTCACAACGCGCTTCACGGGCAATATTGGCCCCAGGACACCGGGGAGAACGAACGGCCGGGAGCTGCCACCTTGGACAATGAGAAGTTGGGTTTGTTGATCGGATGTTGGCCCTGCTGATAAGCAATGACTCAAAGGATGAATGTCACAGTGGATGTGGGGAACGGTTAGAACAATACGATCGACATGGCGATAAAGGCAGACAATTGAGACGTGCCGTGGAATGAGCCCAGCCTGAGCTTGGAGTGAGTGAGCTGTTTGTACTGATAAGGAAAGCAGGGGACTGTCGTACATGGGGAGGGCTAAAAGATCAAAGATGGCTCGAGCAGAGGCTGAGTTAGATATGCAGCATTGAAGGAGGCCCTGCTGCCCATCGTGGGCCATCCAGGTGAGCCCCTGTCCCCCCTGCTCCCTCCAATTACCCCGGCAAATATTTCCTTTTCCAGTACTGATGTGTGTGTATATCTGGGTACAGGGACAGAGAGACTTCGGGGTCTCCTAACTTGCACCGAGTCCCGCTCACCCATCACCCACTGTGCTCGATATCCCCGTGTCCTAACTCGCACCGAGTCCCACTCACCCATTACCCCCTGTGCTCACTGCCCCGTGTCCTAACTCGCACCCAGTCCCGCTCACCCATCACCCCCTGTGCTCACTGCCCCGTGTCCTAACTCGCACCCAGTCCCGCTCACCCATCACCCCCTGTGCTCACTGCCCCGTGTCCTAACTCGCACCCAGTCCCGCTCACCCATCACCCCCTGTGCTCACTGCCCCGTGTCCTAACTTGCACCGAGTCCCGCTCACCCATCACCCTCTGTACTCACTGCCCCGTGTCCTAACTCGCACCCAGTCCCGCTCACCCATCACCTCCTGTGCTCGATATCCCCGTGTCCTAACTCGCACCGAGTCCCACTCACCCATCACCCTCTGTGCTCACTGCCCCATGTCCTAACTCGCACCGAGTCCCGCTCACCCATCACCCTCTGTACTCACTGCCCCGTGTCCTAACTCGCACCGAGTCCCGCTCACCCATCACCCACTGTGCTCACTGCCCCGTGTTCTAACTCGCACCGAGTCCCGCTCACCCATCACCCTCTGTACTCACTGCCCCGTGTCCTAACTCGCACCGAGTCCCACTCACCCATCACCCACTGTGCTCACTGCCCCGTGTCCTAACTCGCACCGAGTCCCGCTCACCCATCACCCTCTGTACTCACTACCCCGTATCCTAACTCGCACCGAGTCCCACTCACCCATCACCCACTGTGCTCGCTGCCCCGTGTCCTAACTTGCACCCAGTCCCACTCACCCATCACCCCCTGTGCTCACTGCCCCGTGTCCTAACTCGCACCCAGTCCCGCTCACTTATCACCCCCTGTGCTCACTGCCTCGTGTCCTAACTCGCACCGAGTCCCGCTCACCCATCACCCCCTGTGCTCGCTGCCTCGTGTCCTAACTCGCACCGAGTCCCGCTCACCCATCACCCCCTGTGCTCGCTGCCTCGTGTCCTAACTCGAACCGAGTCCCACTCACCCATCACCCCCTGTGCTCACTGGCCCGTGTCCTAACTCGCACCGAGTCCCGCTCACCCATCACCCCCTGTGCTCGCTGCCTCGTGTCCTAACTCGCACCGAGTCCCACTCACCTGGTGCTTGCTGAGTCGAGTGTAGAATGTAGAATGGTTCCAGGGAAGAGGGACTTCAGTGACAGGGGATAGACTGGAGAAGCTGGGGTTGTTCTACTTGGAGCAGAGAAGGTTGAGAGGAGATTTGATCGAGGTGTTCAAAATCATGAGGGGTCTGGGCAGAGGAGATCGAGAGAAACTGTTCCCATTGGTGGAAGGGTCGGGAACCAGAGGGACACAGATTGACGATAATCGGCGATGGAACCCGAGGGGGAGATGGGGAAACATTTTTTACTTTAGGCAGCGAGTGGTTAGGATCTGGAATGCGATGCCTGAGGGGACGGTGGAGGCAGACTCAATCGTGGCTTTCGAGGAGGATTTGGGAAAGTACCTGAAATAATTGATTTTGCCGGGCTATGGGGAAAGGGCGGGGGAGTGGGACTGGCTGAGGGGCTCTTGCAGAGAGCCAGCATGGGCTCGACAGGCCCAATGGCCTCCTGTGCTGTAACCGTTCTCTGATTCTACGGAAGCTGTGGGATTGTTTTGGAGATATTTGCAATTCAGCCTGTGTTTTCGGTTTGGTGTGGGTGTGTTATTCACAGGCAGGGAGCTTAAACCTGGTTGGAAACACCCTTCCCAACAGGATAGGCGTTCCCCCAGGAATCCCTCTTACCCCCAGGCAGGAGCGGACGAGGTGCAGTCACACAGGAACACGGATAAGCGGGAAAGGTTCTTGCCCAAGATCAGTTTAATAACATTTTCTAACGTGCCCAGAGACAATGCAAGAACTTATGTTTCTATGGTGCCTTTGACCATCTCAGGACGTCACAACGCGCTTCACGGGCAATATTGGCCCCAGGACACTGGGGAGAACTCCCTCTGCTCTTCTTCAAAATAGTGCCATGAGAGGGAGACGTGGCCTCAGTTTAACATCTCATTCAAAAGACGGCACTCCCTCAGTACTGCCCCTCCGACAGTGCGGTGCTCCCTCAGTACTGCCCCTCCGACAGTGCGGCGCTCCCTCAGTACTGCCCCTCCGACAGTGCGGCGCTCCCTCAGTACTGCCCCTCCAACAGTGCGGTACTCCCTCAGTACTGCCCCCCCGACAGTGCGGTGCTCCCTCAGTACTGCCCCTCCGACAGTGCGGCGCTCCCTCAGTACTGCCCCCCCGACAGTGCGGTGCTCCCTCAGTACTGCCCCTCCGACAATGCGGTGCTCCCTCAGCACTGCCCCTCCGACAGTGCGGCGCTCCCTCAGCATTGCCCCTCCGACAGTGCGGCGCTCCCTCAGTACTGCCCCTCCGACAGTGCGGTGCTCCCTCAGTACTGCCCCTCCAACAGTGCAGGGCTCCCTCAGTACTGCCCCCCCGACAATGCGGCACTCCCTCAGTACTGCCCCTCCGACAGTGCGGCGCTCCCCCAATACTGCCTCTCCGACAGTGCGGTGCTCCCTGAGTACTGCCCCTCCGACAATGCGGTGCTCCCTCAGCACTGCCCCTCCGACAGTGCGGCGCTCCCTCAGCATTGCCCCTCCGACAGTGCGGCGCTCCCTCAGTACTGCCCCTCCGACAGTGCGGTGCTCCCTCAGTACTGCCCCTCCGACAGTGCGGCACTCCCTCAATACTGCCTCCCCGACAGTGCGGCGCTCCCTCAGTACTGCCCCTCCGACAGTGCGGCACTCCCTCAATACTGCCTCCCCGACAGTGCGGTGCTCCCTCAGTACTGCCCCTCCGACAGTGCGGTGCTCCCTCAGTACTGCCCCTCCGACAGTGCGGCGCTCCCTCAGTACTGCCCCTCCAACAGTGCGGCGCTCCCTCAGTACTGCCCCTCCGACAGAACGAGTCGGTTGATTAGCAAAAGGTTTAACAACTCTCTGCCCACATGATGCCCAACTCCTAACGCTTGGGGACCAATACCCAGCACAACACATACCCATCCAATTATCGCAGAATCTCACCGCACGGGAGGAGGCCATTGGGCCCATCGAGCCCGTGCCGGCTCTGTGAGCGAGCGATCCCATCAGTCCCATCCCCCCACTCTCTCCCCACAGCCCGGTGAATGTTTCCCCGTCAAGTATTTACCCAATTCCCGGTTTGAAAGTTACCATTGAATCTGCTCCCACCGCCCTTTCAGGCAGCGCGTTCCCGATCACAACAACTCGCTGCGTGAACACATTCTCCCCATCTCCCTCTGGTTCCATCGACGATTATCTGTGTCCCTCTCGTTCCCCACCCTCCTGCCCCCGGGAACAGTCTCTCCTTATTTACTCCATCATGATTTTGAACACTTCAACGAAATCTCCTCTTAGCCTTCTCTGCTCCGAGGAGAACAATCCCCGCTCTCAATCTCTCCCCATCACTGAAGCCCCTCATCGCTGGAACCGTTCTGGTTAACCTCCACCGCATCCTCTCCAAGGAAAGACTTTGAGCCACGCGTTCCCTCTCGCTGACACAACATGCGTTGGGGGGAGGTGCAGAACAGCCCCAAAAGAAAACGCGGGAATAAACTGGGAATAAAAAATATTTAATAAAATATAATACCGATAAGACATCGTCGTAGCAGCAATGTTACAAAGCTTCCTAAGAGATTTCTCCTCCCCTTTACTGAAAGGGGCGAGGAACACGTCAACTCAATCATTGATCACAGGCCGAGAATTTCAACTCGCGCTTCACAGTTACGGAATTAAGACAACATTTCTGTCGGGGTCGCCAATTCTGCCAGGTGGTGTTAATCACATGACCTCCTGCCCGCCCGCCATTGGCTGCCCGACACGTCCGTCCTCGCTGAACCCCGCCCCCCCTCCCCCACGGCCAATTGGAGTGCAGATTCTTCCTTACCCGAGCCGATTCTCGATTGGACAGTTGTAGCTTGCCAACGGCTCCAGGGCAAACCATGACCTTTTATCACCCAACTCCCGCAAGCCTGCCCGGCCGATCGCAAGGCGCCCTGTGTAATGTCCGCACCAGCCCGTCTGCTCACAGGTTGGTGGAGCCAGTGAGTCGGGAGTTGGCTTAGCCAGTCATGTGATGTTTCACGAGACTCAATAAAACCCCGGCCATTTGGGTTCGGGGGATCCACAATGGGGCAGGTGGTTGTGAGCCTGGTGGATGAACCGGTAATGTGTCGTGTGATTGTTAAACCTTTTGCTAATAAACCGACTAGTTCTGTCGGAGGGGCAGTACTGAGGGAGCGCCGCACTGTCGGAGGGGCAGTACTGAGGGAGCGCCGCACTGTCGGAGGGGCAGTACTGAGGGAGTGCCGCACTGTCGGAGGGGCACTACTGAGGGAGCGCCGCACTGTCGGAGGGGCAGTACTGAGGGAGCGCCGCACTGTCGGAGGGGCAGTACTGAGGGAGCGCCGCACTGTCGGAGGGGCAGTACTGAGGGAGCCCCGCACTGTCGGAGGGGCAGTACTGAGGGAGCGCCGCACTGTCGGAGGGGCAGTACTGAGGGAGCGCCGCACTGTTCGAGGTACCATCTTTCAGATGCGAGGTAAAACCGAGGCCTTGTCTGCCCTCTCAAGTGGGCGTAAGATATCCCACAGCCACTCTTTCAAAGCAGAGCAGGAGAGTTATCCCCGGTATCCTGGGGCCAATATTTATCCCTCATTAAAAAAAGATGATCTGGTCATAAGAACATAAGAAATAGGAGCAGGAGTCGGCCATACGGCCCCTCGAGCCTGCTCCGTCATTTAATACGATCATGGCTGATCTGATCATGGACTCAGCTCCACTTCCCCGCCCGCTCCCCATAACCCTTCACTCCCTTATCGCTCAAAAATCTGTCTATCTCCGTCTTGGATATATTCAATGTCCCAGCTGCCACAGCTCTCTGAGGCAGTGAATTCCACAGATTTACAACCCTCTGAGAGAAGAAATTCCTCCTCATCTCAGTTTTAAATGGGCGGCCCCTTATTCTAAGACCATGCCCTCTAGTTCTAGTCTCCCCCATCAGTGGAAACATCCTCTCTGCATCCACCTTGTCAAGCCCCCTCATAATATTATACGTTTCAATAAGATCACCTCTCATTCTTCTGAATTTCAATGAGTAGAGGCCCAACCTACTCAACCTTTCCTCATAAGTCAATCCCCTCATCTCCGGAATCAACCGAGTGAACCTTCTCTGAACTGCCTCCAAAGCAAGTATATCCTTTCGTAAATATGGAAGCCAAAACTGCACGCAGTACTCCAGGTGTGGCCTCACCAATACCCTGTATAACTGGAGCAAGACTTCCCTGCTTTTATACTCCATCCCCTTTGCAATAAAGGCCAAGATACCATTGGCCTTCCTGATCACTTGCTGTACCTGCATATTATCCTTTTGTGTTTCATGCACAAGTACCCCCAGGTCCCGCTGTACTGCGGCACTTTGCAATCTTTCCCCATTTAAATGATCACATTGCTGTGTGTGGGATCTTGCTGTGCGGAAATTGGCTGCCGCGTTTCCCACATTACAACAGCGACTACACTCCAAAAGTACATCATTGGCTGTGAAGCGGCTTTGAGACGTCTGGTGGTCGTGAAAGGCGCTATATAAATCCAAGTCTTTCTTACTTTTTCTCCATTCTGGGGCTGTGGGTGTCGCTGGCTCGGCCGTCCCTCGTTGCCCCTGGTGACCGAGTGAGGCCATTTCTGGGGGGGATTGAGAGTCAACCCACGTTGGTCTGGGACTGGGGTCAGATATAGGCCCAGCCCAGACAACAGCCATCGTTCCCTATAAAGGTGCGAGCCCTCCCACCTCTCCATCCGTCTGTTTCAATGTAAAGTTTTCCGCCTGTACGGAATTGTCAATGGGCCTTGCAGCCTCTTAAAGGGGCCACGCAGCTCCTTAAAGGGGCCACGCAGTTCCTTAAAGGAGCCACGCAGTTCCTTAAAGGGGCCACGCAGCTCCTTAAAGGGGCCATACAGCTCCTTAAACCACTACACTAATGTTCCATCATAAAAACTGCTTTTTGATGGGGTTGGTTGAAAGATGAATATTGGCCTTAGGACACTGGGGAGAACTCCCCTGGTCTTCTTCGAAATAGTGGCCACGAGACCTTTTACGTCCACCCGAGAGCAGACGGGGCGTCAGTTTAACGTCTCATCTGAAAGACTGCCCCTCCAACAGTGCGGCACTCCCTCAGTACTGCCCCTCCCACACTGCGGTGCTCCCTCAGTACTGCCCCTCAGACAGTGCGGCACTCCCTCTAACAGTGCGGCGCTCCCTCAGTACTGCCCCTCCCACAGTGCAGCGCTCCCTCAGTACTGCCCCTCAGACAGTGCGGCACTCCCTCAGTACCGCCCCTCCGACAGTGCAGCACTCCCTCAGTACTGACCCTCCAACAGTGCGGCACTCCCTCAGTACCGCCCCTCCGACAGTGCAGCACTCCCTCAGTACTGACCCTCCAACAGTGCGGCACTCCCTCAGTACCGCCCCTCCGACAGTGCAGCACTCCCTCAGTACCGCCCCTCCGACAGTGCAGCATTCCCTCAGTACTGCCCCTCTGACAGTGCAGCACTACCTCAGTACCATGCCGGGATAGTCGGCCTAGAATTTGTGCTCAAGCCTTGCTCTTAAGGCAGAGTTGTGGGCAGGGCGTGCAGAGGTGAGTACTTACTCTGAGCCACACTCACCCACTGAAAGGAGCGAGCCGTGTCACTGATATCCTTCCTCTCTACATTATACCTGCACCTTAAAGGTACCTGGCACCCAAAGTGCGGCGTGTACACAGGATCTTACGGTAAATAGGGTAGCCCTCAGTACTGATATAATCAGCCGTATACTCGTACAAATATCGTAAAATTCAACAGAGGTTGCTGTAACGTTCGCCCCTGTGGGTACGCTCACAGGTTGGGAGAGCTGTTGAGCTGGGAGTGGCTTAGCCAAGTCACGTGATGTTCACAAGACTCAATAAAACCCCGTCCAGTTGAGTTCGGGGGATCCACGATGGGGCAGGTGGTTGTGAGCCTGGTGGATGAACCGGTAATGTGTGGTGTGATAAACCGACTAGTTCTATGAATTCTTAAGCAATTACATTACGGTTGCCTTCACTTAGTGGGTTATACAACACACGGGACAGGCCCACAACAAGGCTACGATTTGTGCACAGGTCACACTGAACTGTTGCATCTGATACACCACGGGATTGTCTCGTGAGACAGTAACCACCAGATAATGGGAATATACGCGAATTATGTTAAATGGGTGGGTGGGCAGCCGAAATTGTGTGAGGTCGGGATTGGGGGGGGGGGGCGGTGAAAGGGTGGGGAAAATGAGCCTCACCAACCAGGGGTCGAAGGTCGGAGTTCAATCTACAGCAAGGCGTCGTTACCCATTCCGCCCCCCGCCCACCGAGTTGGTACGTTCCACCCTCCTCACCATTGACGTTCGGGACTTCGGATCCTCGCCCGAGACAGGGGTGTGCGGCACTTCGAGGCCCCTGGCAATGCAGCCCACGGCCCAGCCATGTGACGCAACTCAATTAAGACCGCATTAAAGAGGAAACGCGCCCCCCCCCCCCCCACAGTGGGGTGGGGACGCGGGGGAGGGAAAACGAGACAAGGACCTTTCTCTCTCATTAATATATTATTATGTCAACAATATTCAACACCAACTCGACAAATTGCAACGGTTAAATACAAATATATATATTTCATAATATGTAAAAGGTGACCCACACACCCCTCCCACAGAAATTGGGGGGGAATGGGGACGGGGGGGGAGGGCATTTGAAAATGTCAAAGCTCAGATTTTGTTCGGCAAGGATATCAAAGAATCTCATTGAATGGTGGAACAGAATCGAGGGGCCGAATGGCCTCCTCCTGTTCCCGTGGAACTCAAAGAGGGGGCGGTTATGACGCCATCCGTATGCCTTGTGACGTCACAGGTCGGTAGAGCTGTGAGTGGGTTAGCCAGGTCACGTGACGTTCACAAGACTCAATAAAACCCCAGCCAGTTGAGTTCGGGGGATCCACGATGGGGCAGGTGGTTGTGAGCCTGGTGGATGAACCGGTAATGTGTGGTGTGATTGTTAAACCTTATGTTAATAAACCAACTGGTTCTGAATAGCAGTGTGTTGCTATGAATCTGATGTGGACCATGAACAGCAGACACCACAAGTCGCTGGAGAAATACCATCAACGATGTCTTCGCAAGATCCTGCAAATCCCCTGGGAGGACAGACGCACCAACGTTAGCGTCCTCGACCAGGCCAACATCCCCAGCATCGAAGCACTGACCACACTCGACCAGCTCCGCTGGGCGGGCCACATTGTTCACATGTCCCAGACACGAGACTCCCAAAGCAAGCGCTCTACTCGGAACTCCTTCACGGCAAACGAGCCAAAGGTGGGCAGAGGAAACGTTACAAGGGACCACCCTCAAAGCCTCCCTGATAAAGTGCAGCATCCCCGACACCTGGGAGTCCCTGGCCAAAGACCAGTCCGCCCTAAGTGGAAGAAGTGCATCCGGGAGGGCGCTGAGCACCTCGAGTCTCATCGCCGAGAGCATGCAGAAACCAAGCGCAGGCAGCGGAAGGAGCGTGCGGCAAACCTGTCCCACCCTCCCCTTCCCTCAACCACTGTCTGTCCCACCTGTGACAGGGACTGTGGTTCCAGTATTGGACTGTTCAGCCACCTAAGGACTCATGTTTAGAGTGGAAGCAAGTCTTCCTCGATCCCGAGGGACTGCCGATGATGATGATGATGTTGCTATGAATTCTTAAGCGAAAAGCCGATGAAGCAAATACATTACAGCTGGCTCAGCAAACATTCAGGCCTCGTGATTGGCCGGTTATTTCCCCGGTACCTTTGGTTCACAGTTACTGCATCTCTCTCCATTCCCAGTCGGAACTTCTGCGATCTCGGCCCACAGGCGACCCGCAGCCGAGAACCGGGGTCAATGTGAGAGCGTTAGTAATAAATCCAATCGGGAATTCAGGAGAAACATTTTTACCCAGCGAGTGGTGACAATGTGGAACTTGCTGCCACGCAAGAACCAGCAGCAGGCCCCTCGAGCCTGTTCCGCCATTCAATAAGATCACGGCTGATCTTCGACCTCAAGTCCACTTTCCCCATATCCCCCGAGCGTCCAAGAATCAAGCGACCTCCGCAACGTCTCTGTTGGTTTCGCCCTAGTTCATTTTCTCGTTCCTTTTCTCCTTACTCAGCTCCCGCCGCCTCCCCGCAGGAGGCCCTTCTCCGTCGGTGAGCTACCACGGCGGGGGGTTATTCAACTGTGGCGGGCATCACACCCCCCCTTTCCCGCCGCTTCCTGGAGTTCCAGTGCCGGCATTTGGAGCAGCAAAATCACAGCAGCTCTCGACTTGACTATTCCAATGCACTCCTGGCCGGCCTCCCACATTCTACCCGACGTAAACTAGAGGTGATCCAAAACTTGGCTGCCCCGTGTCCTAACTCACACCCAGTCCCGCTCACCCATCACCCCCTGTGCTCACTGCCCCGTGTCCTAACTCACACCCAGTCCCGCTCACCCATCACCCCCTGTGCTCGCTGCCACGTGTCCTAACTCGCACCGAGTCCCGCTCACCCATCACCCCCTGTGCTCGCTGCCACGTGTCCTAACTCGCACCGAGTCCCGCTCACCCATCACCCCCTGTGCTCGATGCCCCGTGTCCTAACTCGCACCGAGTCCCGCTCACCCATCACCCCCTGTGCTCGCTGCCACGTGTCCTAACTCGCACCGAGTCCCGCTCACCCATCACCCCCTGTGCTCGCTGCCCCGTGTCCTAACTCGCACCGAGTCCCGCTCACCCATCACCCCCTGTGCTCGCTGCCCCGTGTCCTAACACGCACCGAGTCCCACTCACCCATCACCCCCTGTGCTCACTGCCCCCTGTCCTAACTTGCACCGAGTCCCGCTCACCCATCACCCCCTGTGCTCGCTGACCTACAGTGGCTCCCGGTTAAGCAACACTTCGATTTCAAAATTCTCATCCCTGTTTACAAATCACTCCATAGCCCTCGCCCCTCCCTATCTCTGTAATCTCCTCCAGCCCCACAACCCCCAAATATCTACGTTCCTCTAATTCTGCCCTCTTGAGCATCCCTGATTATAATCGCTCCACCATCGGTGGCCGTGCCTTCTATTGCCTGGGCCCCAAGCTCTGGAACTCCCTCCCTAAACCTCTCCGCCTCTCTCTCCTCCTTCAAGACGCTCCTTTAAACCGACCTCTTTGACCCAGCTTTTGGTCACCTGCCCTAATCTCTCCTTATGCGGCTCAGGGTCAAATTTAACTTGACTTATAACTGTTTGCTGTGAAGCACTTTGGGACGTTTTGCTACATTAAAGGCGCTATATAAATACAAGTTGTTGTTGTAGTTGACCTTTCTGCAATCCCTGGAAGGCTCCCAACTACAAGGCCGCAAATCGGGGGGCTGACTAACCCAGGATGGACCGGGGATCGAATTCAGGCCTTCGAGGCTCCCCCCTCCCCCCACACTTTCCTGTTTTGATGAGGAAACTAAATCGAGTTCGGGAAAAATGGAGGTGACATTGTTGGAAACCGAGATGGAAGCAGCGACGAAACTACTAGCATTCGGCCCATCGTGTCCGCGCCGGCCGACCAAGAACTAACCAGCCTAATCCCACTTCCCAGCTCTGGGTCCGTAACCCACACTTCAGGTGCACATCCAGGTACTTTTTAAATATGGTGAGGGTTTCTGCCTCTACCACCCTTTCAGGCAGTGAGTTCCAGACCCCCACCACCCTCTGGGTGAAGACATTTCCCCCCAAATCCCCCTCTAAACTTCCCCCCAATTACTTTAAATCTATGCCCCCTGGTTGTTGACCCCTCTGCTAAGGGAAACAGGTCCGTCCTATCCAGTCTATCCAGGCCCCTCATAATTTTATACACCTCAATCAGGTCTCCCCTCAGCCTCCTCTGTTCCAAAGAAAACAACCCCAGTCTATCCAATCTGTCCTCATCGCTAAAATTCTCCAGTCCCGGCAACATCCTGGTAAATCTCCTCTGTACCCTCTCCAGTGCAACATCCTGGTAAATCTCCTCTGCACCCTCTCTAGTGCAACATCCTGGTAAATCTCCTCTGTACCCTCTCCAGTGCAACATCCTGGTAAATCTCCTCTGCACCCTCTCCAGTGCAACATCCTGGTAAATCTCCTCTGCACCCTCTCTAGTGCAACATCCTGGTAAATCTCCTCTGTACCCTCTCCAGTGCAACATCCTGGTAGATCTCCTCTGCACCCTCTCCAGTGCAACATCCTGGTAAATCTCCTCTGTACCCTCTCTAGTGCAACATCCTGGTAAATCTCCTCTGTACCCTCTCCAGTGCAACATCCTGGTAAATCTCCTCTGTACCCTCTCCAGTGCAACATCCTGGTAAATCTCCTCTGTACCCTCTCTAGTGCAACATCCTGGTAAATCTCCTCTGTACCCTCTCCAGTGCAACATCCTGGTAAATCTCCTCTGTACCCTCTCCAGTGCAATCACGTCCTTCCTGTAATGTGGTGACCAGAACTGCACGCAGTACTCCAGCTGCGGCCTAACTAGTGTTTTATACAGTTCAAGCATAACCTCCCTGCTCTTGTATTCTATGCCTCAGCTAATAAAAGCAAGTATTCTTAACCACCTTGTCTACACCCCACCCCCCCCGCCCCCCCACCCGTCTCCCCCTCTCCAAATCTTTTGGCCGATGGTTTTAAATCGATGATCTATGGTTAGTGGCCCTCTCGCCAGTGGGATATGTGAATAAAAAAAACAAAAAACTCGAATTAGACGGTGGATAGGCTCTCCTCTCCCTGTCAACACCCCGCGGCTGAGGTCATCGGCAGAAAGCAGGGCCCCACCTCCGAAATCGGCCTTGGGGAGCGCCAGCAAGTCACGGTAAACCGGGTTGAAAGAATGCCGGTATTTTAGGCGGAGGGGGGGTGGGGGGAGTCGAGGGTTACAGGGAGCGGGGGGGGGGGGGGCGTTGGGGGGGAAGTGGAGCTGAGCCCTGACCTCATCGAATGGCGGAGCAGGCTCGAAGGGGGCCGAGGCCTGTTCCCGTTTCCTTACCCAATGCAACAGGAGGGGGCGAAGGGCCCAGTCTCAGATCAGTGAGTACTTTGCCGGTGCTTGTAAACGGGAGGCGAGTGACCCGGGGGAGGAGGCGTTAGCGGGAGGGAATCTACCAACCGCTCCGGGTGGTTCATTCGCAAACGGTGTCCCTACTTTCTTTGCGGCCGTGTTTCTCTGCGTTCAAAGTCTTTGACAATTCCAAGCGGACCCCCACACGTGCACACACACACACACGCAAACACACACACACGTGCACACACACACACACGCAAACACCCCGACGCGCTCCCCCCCCGCTCTAAAGCTTGAACAGTCCGAAGTAGGTGAAAGTTTTGGTCTTCAGCCGCACCCCCGCGATGCTGTGGACCACGATCCGGGCCTCCCTGCGGAGCCGGACCAGGCCGGAAGCCTGGCAGGAGTGGACAGTCAGCTGTTGGCCATAGACGGGAGTCGCGGGCAAGCCCTGCAGGCACTTGAAGGTCACCAGGTTGTCCACCTTCACGTCCAGCTTCAGGTAGGCCGTGGTGTTGTCGTCGCAGTGGACCTGCATCGAGAGAGAGAGAGAGAGAGAGAGAGAGACGCACCGTTACCCTCGCGTCCGCTCAACGTGGCTCCCGCTCTGGCCCCACCAGCTCCTACATAAACAGGAGCAGCAGTCGGCCATTCGGCCCCTCGAGCCCGCTCCGCCATCCAATGAGATCACAGCTGATCTTCGACCTCAACTCCACTTTCCCGCCCGATCCCCATATCCCTCGGTTCCCTTAATATTACAAAGATTAGTGGGAAAGCGGGTTGTGTAGAGGACACAGAGAGGCTGCAAAGAGATTTGGATAGGTTAAGCGAATGGGCTAAGGTTTGGCAGATGGAATACAATGTCGGAAAGTGTGAGGTCATCCACCTTGGGAAAAAACAGTAAAAGGGAATATTATTTGAATGGGGAGAAATTACAACATGCTGTGGTGCAGAGGGACCTGGGGGTCCTTGTGCATGAATCCCAAAAAGTTAGTTTGCAGGTGCAGCAGGTAATCAGGAAGGCGAATGGAATGTTGGCCTTCATTGCGAGAGGGATGGAGTACAAAAGCAGGGAGGTCCTGCTGCAACTGTACAGGGTATTGGTGAGGCCGCACCTGGAGTACTGCGTGCAGTTTTGGTCACCTTACTTAAGGAAGGATATACTAGCTTTGGAGGGGGCACAGAGATGATTCGCTAGGCTGATTCCGGAGATAAGGGGGTTACCTTATGATGATAGATTGAGTAGACTGTGTCTTTACTCGTTGGAGTTCAGAAGGATGAGGGGTGATCTTATAGAAACATTTAAAATAATGAAAGGGATAGACAAGATAGAGGCAGAGAGGTTGTTTCCACTGGTCGGGGAGACTAGAACTAGGGGGCACAGCCTCAAAATATGGGGGAGCCAATTTAAAACCGAGTTGAGAAGGAATTTCTTCTCCCAGAGGGTTGTGAATCTGTGGAATTCTCTGCCCAAGGAAGCAGTTGAGGCTAGCTCATTGAATGTATTCAAGTCACAGATAGATAGATTTTTAACCAAATAAGGGAATTAAGGGTTACGGGGAGCGGGCGGGTAAGTGGAGCTGAGTACACGGCCTGATCAGCCATGATCTTGTTGAATGGCGGAGCAGGCTCGAGGGGCTAGATGGCCTCCTCCTGTTCCTAATTCTTATGTTCTTATGTTCTTATATCCAAAAATCTATCAATCTCTGTCTTGAATATACTCAACGACTGAGCCTCCACAGCCCTCTGGGGCAGAGAATTCCAAAGATTCACCACCCTCTGAGTGAAGAAATTCCTCCTCCTGTCAGTCCTAAATGGCCGACCCCTTATCCTGAGACTGTGTGACCCCTGGTTCTAGACTCCCCAGCCCGGGGGGAAACATCCTCCCTGCATCTACCCTGTCAAGCCCTGTAGGAATTGTGTATGTTTCAACGAGATCACCTCTCATTCTTCTAAACTCCAGAGAATATCGGCCCAGTCTGCTCAATCTCTCCTCATAGGACAATCCCCCCATCCCAGGAATCAGTCTGGTGAACCTTCGCAGCACTCCCTCTATGGCAAGTCTATCCTTCCTTAGGTAAGGAGACCCAAACTGTGCACAATACTCCAGGTGCGGTCTCACCAGGGCCCTGTATAATTGTAGCAAAACTTCCCTACTGTTGTACTCTATCCCCCTTTGCAATAAAGGCCATTTGCCTTCCTCATGGCTTGCTGTACCTGCATACTCGCTTTCTGTGTTTCCTGTATGAGGGCCCTCAAATCTCTCTGAACACAACATTTCATCGTTTCTCCGCCATTAAAAATGATTGTTTTTTTATTTTTCCTACCAAAGTGGATAACCTCACATTTCCCCACGTTATACTCCAACTGTCCCCCCCTACTGCCCACTCACTCAGTCTGTCTATATCCCTTTGCAGGAGCTTTGCATCCTCCTCACAACTTACATTCCCACCGAGCTGCATATCGTCAACGCACCTGGATCTAGTACACTTGGTCCTTTCATCCAAATCATTGATACAGATTGTGAATAGCTGGGGCCTGTAGGGGAGGACGGGAACCCCCTCATTTTACCCAGAAGGAAAAGGGCTGTGGGATCGGTCTGTGCTGTGAATTGAAACCGAGACGGTTTGACCGTGGCAGAGCAGTGATTGGACGGGGGAGGTCACCGGAGGGCCAATGGTGGGACAGAGTCAGCCCGAAGCATGGGGCTTTCAAGCCAATGGGAGAGCACTTGCTCGAAAACTGTGGGACTGACTCATCGCCATTATCGGGCTATTGTCTTCCCCATGTTTACACTATGGAGGGAAATTATGCAGACCTTCAGAAAACTAGGGAACCCAAAACAAACCCAAGGGCCTCCACAATGGCTACGGGAGGCCAACACAATCAACACCCACTCAAACCTTGAGTAGGTTAACATCAGTGGAAAAAACCCGCAATAATCTAAAACTGCTGCATTTTTCAAAAATCACAAAGTCCACCAATGAGAAGAATCGACTTCAGCAGGAGAGGCGGACTGGATAATCTGGCTATAAAAAGGGGTTTCTGACGCATTGTGTGTGGTTCCCTGCCCTCGTGTTCCAACAACCACAGGCCTCTCGACACTGAAGGAAAACCAGTGTCCGAAGACACCGAAGATAGAAGAAACAAACCACCAGTCTGCGGAAGGCACAGTAGTGAGTATAACCTCTGGTCCTCCGAACTCCCAACTCAGTTAGGCCAGGAAAGGGGGGAGGTTGGGCATTGTACTGCTAAACTGGTGTAAAGATTTTCGTTGTGTCCGTTTAGTGGGATTTAGGGGGATTGCTTTTGTTGGTGTATTGCTGTTTGTTGAGTTACACCTTGCCAAATAAATTGGAAGCCTAAAGTTCCTCTTGGAATCACCTTGTCTCAGTTCTATTGTATTACATCTCCTGATCGTGAGTCTTATGTCAGAACCGTGTAAGGGAAGCGAGGAGCGCCTCGAAAATGCTCAACTGTGTGTCACAGGCTAGGGAAGAAGGGGTTCGGAGTGTTTGACACTCACAGGTGCCTCACAGGCTAGGCATAAGCTGTGGGGACGTACAAGTCTCAAAACCCTCTTCATAAGCTGTGGACACAATCTCTCCAGGGGTGCTCTTGCAGCACTCAGGGTACCTCACAGGCCAGGCATAAGCTGTGGACACAGTCTCTCCAGGGGTGCTCTTGCAGCATTCAGGGTACCTCACAGGCCAGGCATAAGCTGTGAGGGCAGAAGCCCAGAGAGAGACACCCAAGGCACAACAACACTCCCCGAGGACCCCTTACAGGCCCAGGCACCGATCCTTGTGGCACCCCACAAGTTACAGCCTGCCAAGCCGAAAATGACCAATTTATTCCCACACTCTGTTTTCTGTCTGTTAACCAATCTTCTATCGATCCAGAGGTGGAGAGATAGAGAGAGAGAGAGAGAGAAATAGAGTTGGAGAGATAGAGAGGGGGAGGCAGAGGTGGAGAAGAGACTGAGGCAGAGAGATAGAAAGAGACAGAGGTAGAGAGATAGAGAAATAGTTGGAGAGATAGTGAGAGGGGAACAGAGGTGGAGATAGAGAGAGACAGAGGTGGAGAGATAGGGAGAGAGGCAGAGAGAGAGAGAGACTGAGGCGGAAAGATGGGAGAGAGGCAGAGAGATAGTGAGAGTGACAAAGGTGGAGAGATAGAAAGACAGAGATGGAGAGGTAGAGAGAGAAATGGAGAGAGAGAGAGAGAGACTGAGATGGAGAGGGAGAGAGAGAGAGACACACACACACAGATGGAGAGAAAGAGAGACAGAGATGGAGAGAGTGAGACAGAGAGATGGCGAGACAGAGATGGTGAGAGGGAGAGAGACCGAGATGGAGAGAGTGAGAAAGACTGAGATGGAGAGAGACAGAGATGGAGAGAGTGAGAAAGACCGAGATGGAGAGAGACAGAGATGGAGAGAGTGAGAAAGACCGAGATGGAGAGAGACAGAGATGGAGAGAGTGAGAAAGACTGAGATGGAGAGAGACAGAGATGGAGAGAGTGAGAGAGACCGAGATGGAGCGAGTGAGAAAGACCGAGATGGAGAGAGACAGAGAGAGAGACAGAGATGGAGAGAGTGAGAGAGACCGAGATGGAGAGGCCGAGGGGGAGAATGTGAATGTTAACCCGGAGGTGTTGCCGGAGGGGAGTTAGACTATAAGGCGTGCCCTGGCCCACGGAGACGAGGCGATTACCTGGCTGTACATGTAATAGATGCCCTCCTTGCGGACAGTGAACTCTCCCGTTCTGTTGTTGTACGACAGTGGACTCTTGAGCTGTAGGTGTCGCTCTGCCCACTGCCTGATGATCCCCCCTGGAACACACAAGATCAGTCGCTAGAATCGTGGCCCATTATCGAGGGTTCAATACACCAGGGGACTGGGAACAATTATATCACTGGATTGTAACATTCTCACCCGTCTGTTCAAATCCCTCTGTGGCCTCACCCCTCCCTATCCTTCTAACCTCCTCCGGCTCCTACAACCCTCCCTATCCTTCTAACCTCCTCCGGCCCCTACACCCCTCCCTATCCTTCTAACCTCCTCCAGCCCCTACACCCCTCCCTATCCTTCTAACCTCCTCCAGCCCCTGCACCCCTCCCTGTCCCTGTATCCTCCTCCAGCCCCTACACCCATCCCTATCTCTGTAACCTCCTCCAGCCCCTACACCCCTCCCTATCTCTGTAACCTCCTCCAGCCCCTACACCCCTCCCTATCTCTGTAACCTCCTCCAGCCCCCACACCCTCCCTATCTCTGTAACCTCCTCCAGACCCTACACCCCTGCCTATCTCTAACTTCCTTCAGCCCGTATACCCCTCCCTATCTCTGTAATCTCCTCCAGCCCACACACCCCCCCACCTCTGTAACCTCCTCCGGCCCCTATGCCCCTCCCTATCTCTGTAACCTCCTCCGGCCCCTACGCCCCTCCCTATCTCTGTAACCTCCTCCAGCCCCTACACCCCTCCCTATCTCTGTAACCTCCTCCGGCCCCTACACCCCTCCCTATCTCTGTAACCTGCTCCAACCCCCTACTCCAAAAGTACTTCATTGGGTGCAAAGCCCTTTGGGACGTCCGGTGGTCATGAAAGGCGCTATATAAATGCAAGTCTTTCTTTCTCACACACAACGCCTTATTGTGCCAGTGTTTCACAGCCAATGAAGGCCATTTTCTGAAGGGCAGTCACTGCCGTCTGGTCGGCGGTCGCTGCAGCCCGTTCGTGAACAGCAAGATCCCACAAAAACGGACCAATGGCCGGACAAACACTGTCGGAAGTGCCGTCTTCCCGGGGCCCCTCGGGTCATTATCACGTCGGTGCCCGTGGGATCTTGCTGTGCGCACATGGGCTGCCCACCCTGTTTCCCGCATTACCACAGTGACTGCGCTGTCAAGCAAAGTAATTCATCGTGGGGCATTCCTGAGACGGCGGAAGGCGCTCGAAGAGACGCGAGTCTTTTACGCCATGTTTTACGAGGTGAAAGGCGCTATGCGAAGCCAAGTTGTTGTTGTTGTCGAGTGCCTGGCGGCTGCAGTTCTGGGCCTGGCCAGCAGAGGGAAGCCTTGGTTGGACAATCCCAGGTTGACCCGTTCCAATCCATTCCTGCTTCCAATGGTCTCATCGACGTCGGCCTCGAGAGGGGGGTGCAGAGGCGATGATTGCAGGCACCGTATAATGTGCTCAATCACAAGGAACAGGACTGTCTGTCAAACACAGAGCCTGTGGGAGGGGAGAGGGGGCAGAAATCAGGAGCTGATATTTCTTTGTCGCTGGCCAAGACCGGCATTTATTGCCCCATCCCCATAATTGCCCCTCGAGAAGGTGGTGGTGAGCCCCCTTCTTGAACCGCTGCAGTCCGTGTGGTGAAGGTGCTCCCACAGTGTTGTTCGGGAGGGAGTTCCAGGATTGTGACCCAGCGACGATGAAGGAACGGCCGATATATTTCCAGGTCGGGATGGTGTGTGACTGGGAGGGGAACGTGGAGGTGGTGGTGTTCCCATGGGCCTGCTGCCCTTGTCCTTCTAGGCGGTAGAGGTCGCGGGTTTGGGAGGTGCTGTCGAAGAAGCCTTGGCGAGTTGTTGCAGTGCATCTTGTAGATGGTGCACACTGCAGCCAGGGGGCGCCGGTGGTGGAGGGAGTGAGTGTTGGAGGTGGTGGAGGGAGTGAGTGTTGAAGGTGGTGGAGGGAGTGAGTGTTGAAGGTGGTGGAGGGAGTGAGTGTTGAAGGTGGTGGAGGGAGTGAGTGTTGAAGGTGGTGGAGGGAGTGAGTGTTGAAGGTGGTGGAGGGAGTGAGTGTTGAAGGTGGTGGAGGGAGTGAGTGTTGAAGGTGGTGGGTAGCGTGTCGATCAAGTGGCTGCTTTGTCCTGGATGGTGTCGAGCTTCTCGAGTGTTGTTGGAGCTGCAACTCATCCAGGCAAGTGGGGAGTGTTCCATCACACTCCTGACTTGTGTCTTGTAGATGCTGGAAAGGCTCTGGGGAGTCAGGGAGTGCTGTGAGGATGTGACTGTGGGCTGCTGCCCAACACATCTGTCGGGACGTCCCAGAGCTGGACAATGAATTGGCTTTGAAGAACACTGACACTTTTCTTCAGGCAAAAAAAGACTTGCATTTATATAACACCTTTCACAACATCCGGACGTCCCAAAGCGCTTTACAGCCAATGAAGTACTTTTGGAGTGCAGTCACTGTTGTAATGTGGGAAACGCCTATTTGCGCACAGCAAGCTCCCACACACAGCGATGTGATAATGACCCGGATAATCTGTTTTTGTTATGTTGATTGAGGGATAAATATTGGCCCCAGGACACCGACGAGAACTCGTTTGCTCATCTTCCAATAGTGGCCCTGTGATCATTTACGTCGACGAGAGAGCACACTGTGCCTCAATTCAACGCCGCATCCAAAAGACAGCACCGCCGACAGTGCGGCACTCCCTCAGTACTGCCCCCTCCGACAGTGCGGCGCTCCCTCAGTACTGCCCCCTCCGACAGTGCGGCACTCCCTCAGTACTGCCCCCTCCGACAGTGCGGCGCTCCCTCAGTACTGCCCCCTCCGACAGTGCGGCACTCCCTCAGTACTGCCCCCTCCGACAGTGCGGCGCTCCCTCAGTACTGCCCCTCCGACAGTGCGGGGCTCCCTCAGTACTGCCCCCTCCGACAGAGCGGCACTCCCTCAGTACTGCCCCCTCCGACAGTGCAGCACTCCCTCAGGGCTGCCCCTCCGACAGTGCGGCGCTCCCTCAGTACTGCCCCTCCGACAGTGCGGGGCTCCCTCAGTACTGCCCCCTCCGACAGAGCGGCACTCCCTCAGTACTGCCCCCTCCGACAGTGCAGCACTCCCTCAGGGCTGCCCCTCCGACAGTGCGGCGCTCCCTCAGTACTGCCCCTCCGACAGTGCGGCACTTCCTCAGTGCTGCCCCTCCGACAGTGCGGCACTCCCTCAGTACTGCCCCCTCCGACAGTGCATCACTCCCTCAGTACTGCCCCTCCAACAGTGCGGCGCTCCCTCAGTGCTGCCCCTCCAACAGTACAGCACTCCCTCAGTACTGCCCCTCCGACAGTGCAGCACTCCCTCAGTACTGCCCCTCCGACAGTACGGCACTCCCTCAGTACTGCCCCTCCGATAGTGCGGCGCTCCCTAATTGTAATTTTATTCCAATGTACAAGACATGTTTGTAGCCTGTTTTGTCTCCGTGGTAACCGGGCAAGGTAGGATAATATTCAGTTCACAGAATCCGAGATACTGAAAGCTGGGTTGCAGTGTTGAAGCAAAAACAGACTGTACGGTTTCCGAGATGAAGAGAAATATTTACCTACCCCTTTCAACGATATATATCCCATCGTCTGTTGAGGGCATCACTGCAAGACAAACATAACATCAATTATAAACAATATTGCTCCAATTTTCACCTCGCATCCTGAACACACCACCACCGGCGTATGGATCCCACACACACTGACTCTCACTGGGGTATGGATCCCACACACACTGACTCTCACTGGGGTACGGGTCCCACACACACTGACTCTCACTGGGGTACAGTCCCACACACACTGACTCTCACTGGGGTACGGGTCCCACACACACTGACTCTCACTGGGGTACAGTCCCACACACACTGACTCTCACTGGGGTACGGATCCCACACACACTGACTCTCACTGGGGTACGGGTACCACACACACTGACTCTCACTGGGGTACAGTCCCACACACACTGACCCTCACTGGGGTACGGGTCCCACACACACTGACTCTCACTGGGGTACAGTTCCACACACACTGACTCTCACTGGGGTACGGGTCTCACACACACTGACTCTCACTGGGGTACAGTCCCACACACACTGACTCTCACTGGGGTACAGTCCCACACACACTGACTCTCACTGGGGTACGGGTCCCACACACACTGACTCTCATTGGGGTACGGATCCCACACACACTGACTCTCACTGGGGTATGGATCCCACACACACTGACTCTCACTGGGGTACGGGTACCACACACACTGACTCTCACTGGGGTACAGTCCCACACACACTGACTCTCACTGGGGTACGGGTACCACACACACTGACTCTCACTGGGGTATGGATCCCACACACACTGACTCTCACTGGGGTACAGTCCCACACACACTGACTCTCACTGGGGTACAGTCCCACACACACTGACTCTCACTGGGGTACAGGTCCCACACACACTGACTCTCACTGGGGTACGGGTCCCACACACACTGACTCTCACTGGGGTACTGGTCCCACACACACTGACTCTCACTGGGGTATGGATCCCACACACACTGACTCTCACTGGGGTACGGGTCCCACACACACTGACTCTCACTGGGGTACAGGTCCCACACACACTGACTCTCACTGGGGCACAGTCCCACACAAACTGACTCTCACTGGGGTACAGTCCCACACACACTGACTCTCACTGGGGTACAGTCCCACACACACTGACTCTCACTGGGGTACAGTCCCACACATACTGACTCTCACTGGGGTACAGTACCACATACACTGACTCTCACTGGGGTACGGATCCCACACACACTGACTCTCACTGGGGTACAGTCCCACACACACTGACTCTCACTGGGGTACAGTCCCACACACACTGACTCTCACTGGGGTACAGTCCCACACACACTGACTCTCACTGGGGTATGGGTCCCACACACACTGACTCTCACTGGGGTACGGGTCCCACACACACTGACTCTCACTGGGGTACGGGTCTCACACACACTGACTCTCACTGGGGTACTGGTCCCACACACACTGACTCTCACTGGGGTATGGATCCCACACACACTGACTCTCACTGGGGTACGGGTCCCACACACACTGACTCTCACTGGGGTACAGGTCCCACACACACTGACTCTCACTGGGGCACAGTCCCACACACACTGACTCTCACTGGGGTACAGTCCCACACACACTGACTCTCACTGGGGTACAGTCCCACACACACTGACTCTCACTGGGGTACAGTCCCACACATACTGACTCTCACTGGGGTACAGTACCACATACACTGACTCTCACTGGGGTACGGATCCCACACACACTGACTCTCACTGGGGTACAGTCCCACACACACTGACTCTCACTGGGGTACAGTCCCACACACACTGACTCTCACTGGGGTACAGTCCCACACACACTGACTCTCACTGGGGTATGGGTCCCACACACACTGACTCTCACTGGGGTACGGGTCCCACACACACTGACTCTCACTGGGGTACGGGTCTCACACACACTGACTCTCACTGGGGTACAGTCCCACACACACTGACTCTCACTGGGGTACGGGTCCCACATACACTGACTCTCACTGGGGTACAGTCCCACACACACTGACTCTCACTGGGGTACGGGTCCCACACACACTGACTCTCACTGGGGTACGTGTCCCACACACACTGACTCTCACTGGGGTACGGGTCCCACACACACTGAGTCTCACTGGGGTATGGGTCCCACACACACTGACTCTCACTGGGGTATGTGTCCCACACACACTGACTCTCACTGGGGTACGGGTCCCACACACACTGACTCTCACTGGGGTACGGATCCCACACACACTGACTCTCACTGGGGTACGGTCCCACACACACTGACTCTCACTGGGGTACAGTCCCACACACACTGACTCTCACTGGGGTACAGTCCCACACACACTGACTCTCACTGGGGTATAGTCCCACTCACACTGACTCTCACTGGGATACAGTCCCACACACACTGACTCTCACTGGGGTACAGTCCCACACACACTGACTCTCACTGGGGTACAGTCCAACACACACTGACTCTCACTGGGGCACAGTCCCACACACACCGACTCTCACTGGGGTACGGGTCCCACACACTGACTCTCACTGGGGTACATTCCCACACACACTGACTCTCACTGGGGTACAGATCCCACACACACTGACTCTCACTGGGGTATGGGTCCCACACACACTGACTCTCACTGGGGTATGTGTCCCACACACACTGACTCTCACTGGGGTACGGGTCCCACACACACTGACTCTCACTGGGGTACGGTCCCACACACACTGACTCTCACTGGGGTACGGGTCCCACACACACTGACTCTCACTGGGGTATGTGTCCCACACACACTGACTCTCACTGGGGTACGGGTCCCACACACACTGACTCTCACTGGGGTACGGTCCCACACACACTGACTCTCACTGGGGTACAGTCCCACACACACTGACTCTCACTGGGGTACAGTCCCACACACACTGACTCTCACTGGGGTACAGTCCCACACACACTGACTCTCACTGGGGTACAGTCCCACTCACACTGACTCTCACTGGGGTACATTCCCACACACACACAGACTCTCACTGGGGTATGTGTCCCACACACACTGACTCTCACTGGGGTACGGGTCCCACACACACTGACTCTCACTGGGGTACGGGTCCCACACACACTGACTCTCACTGGGGTACAGTCCCACACACTGACTCTCACTGGGGTGCGGGTCCCACACGCACTTGATTGAGGATTATGGGGAGAGGGAGGATGTGAGGGATGTGGGGTGTCGGTGAGCAGTGTGGCTTGACATGTAACACAACGCTCTGTTTCGCACTAATCTGCAAAGACCCTACACCCAGGAGGGGCCGTCGGGATGCACTGATCTCCCGATCAATAAGTGGCGACGTTACCTTCGAAGTGAGCAGCGACCGGCTTGATCTTCGGTCCGGGGGCTGTGAAGGGAAAGAGAATGAGGAATGATTACCGCCATGGACAGGAACATATCTGGGCAGCTCCAAGGTGGGCCGTGTGTGGTGGAGAGCAGGTTGGTGGGATTGACCACTCGGGAATGGGATTATTAAACTACGTGACTCAAAGAGAGGCGTCTGTCAGGACGCCCCGACACTGCGGGCCAATGAATTGGTTTTGAAGTTCACAGACGCTGTTGTGTTGTAGCCAAGCAAAGACTTGCATTTATAGTCTAGTGCTCCCTCAGTACTGCCCCTCCGACAGTGCGGCACTCCCTTAGTACTGCCCCTCCGACAGTGCGGCACTCCCTTAGTATTGCCCCTCCGACAGTGTGGCACTCCCTCAGTATTGCCCCTCCGATAGTGCAGCACTCCCTTAGTACTGCCCCTCCGACAGTGCGGCGCTCCCTCAGTACTGCCCCTCCGACAGTGCAGCACTCCCTCAGTATTGCCCCTCCGACAGTGCAGCACTCCCTCAGTACTGCCCCTCCGACAGTGCAGCACTCCCTCAGTATTGCCCCTCCGACAGTGCAGCACTCCCTCAGTACTGCCCCTCCGACAGTGCGGCACTCCCTCAGTATTGCCCCTCCGACAGTGCAGCGCTCCCTCAGTACTGCCCCTCCAACAGTGCGGCACTCCCTCAGCACTGCACTGGGTGTGTGGGCCCGGATTTTGTGCTCAATCTCTGCAGTGGGGCATCGACCTTCTGACTTGCAGTGGAGGGGAGCGATTCACTGACCTCTTAACTGCCACCCTGTCAGCCTCCCACAGTTGGAATAGCCAGCGGGCGTCCTTGCTTGGGCTCAGACACACACACACACACACACACACACACACACATGCGCACACACACACAGACACACAGGCACACGCAGACACACACACACACAGACACACACACACACACGCAGACACACAGACAGGCACACACACACACAGACACACACACACAGACACACAGACAGACACACAGGCACACACACAGACACATACACACACAGAGACACACAGACACACAACACACACAGACACACACACAGACACGCACACAGACATACAGACACACACAGACACGCACAGACACACACACAGACATACAGACACACACAACACACACAGACACACACACACACAGACACACACACACGTACACACACACATACACACAGACACACAGGCACACACACACACACAGATACACAGACATACACACACACAGACACATAGACACACACACAGACACACACACAGACACACAACACACACACACACAGACACATAGACACACACACAGACACACACACAGACACACACACAGACACGCACACAGACACACAGACACACACAGACACACACAGACACACACACACAGACACGCACACACAGACACGCACACACAGACACGCACACAGACACACACAGACACACACACAGACACACAACACACACACAGACACAATCTGACTGGCCACTTGGGGCAGATCGTCTGGTAGCTGAGAAGCTGAAAGGGACTGGAGGGAGACAGACAAGAATAGTTGACATAGAAACATAGAAAATAGGTGCAGGAGTAGGCCATTCGGCCCTTCGAGCCTGCACCACCATTCAATAAGATCATGGCTGATCATTCCCTCAGTACCCCTTTCCTGCTTTCTCTCCATACCCCTTGATCCCTTTAGCTGTTAGGGCCACATCTAACTCCCTCTTGAATAAATCCAATGAACTGGCCTCAACAACTCTCTGCGGTAGGGAATTCCACAGGTTCACAATTCTCTGAGTGAAGAAGTTTCTCCTCATCTCGTTCCTAAATGGCTTACCCCTTATCCTTAGACTGTGTGAGCCCTGGTTCTGGACTTCCCCAACATTGGGAACATTCTTCCTGCATCTAACCTGTCCAGTCCCGTCAGAATTTTATATGTTTCTATGAGGTCCCCTCTCATTCTTCTAAATTCCAGTGAATATAAGCCTAGTCGATCCAGTCTTTCTTCATATGTCAGTCCTGCCATCCCTGGAATCAGTCTGGTGAACCTTCGCTGCACTCCCTCAATAGCAAGAACATCCTTCCTCAGATTAGGAGACCAAAACTGAACACAATATTCCAGGTGAGGCCTCAGCAAGGCCCTGTACAACTGCAGCAAGACCTCCCTGCTCCTATACTCAAATCCCCTAGCTCTGAAGGCCAGCATACCATTTGCCTTCTTCACCGCCTGCTGTACCTACATGCCAACTTTCAATGTCTTGATGTACCATGAGACCCAGGTCTCGTTGCACCTCCCCTTTTCCTAATCTGTCATCATTCAGATAATATTCTGCCTTCCTGTTTTTGCTACCAAAGTGGATAACCTCACATTTATCCACATTATACTGCATCTGCCATGCATTTGCCCACTCACCTAACCTGTCCAAGTCACCCTGCAGCCTCTTAGCATCCTCCTCACAGCTCACACTGTCACCCAGCTCAGTGTCATCTGCAAACTTGGAGATATTACATTCAGTTCCTTCGTCCAAATCATTTATATATATTGTAAACAGCTGGGGTCCCAGCACTGAGCCCTGCAGTACCCCACTAGTCACTGCCTGCCATTCCGAAAAGGACCCGTTTATTCCGACTCTTTGCTTTCTGTCTGCCAACCAGTTCTCTATCCACATCAATATATTACCCCCAATAACATGTGCTTAAATTTTGCACATTAATCTCTTGTGTGGGACCTTGTCAAAAGCCTTTTGAAAGTCCAAATACACCACATCCACTGGTTCTCCCTTGTCCACTCTACTAGTTACATCCTCAAAAAAATCTAGAAGATTTGTCAAGCATGATTTCCCTTTCATAAATCCATGCTGACTTGGACTGATCCTGTCACTGCTTTCCAAATGCGCTGCTCTTTCATCTTTAATAATTGATTCCAACATTTTCCCCACTACTGATGTCAGGCTAACCGGTCTATAATTCCCTGTATTCTCTCTCCCTCCCTTTTTAAAAAGTGGTGTTACATTAGCTACCCTCCAGTCCATAGGAACTGATCCAGAGTCGATAGACTGTTGGAAAATGACCACCAATGCATCCACTATTTCTAGGGCCACTTCCTTAAGTACTCTGGGATGCAGACTATCAGGTCCCGGGGATTTATCGGCCTTCAATCCCATCAATTTCCCTAACACAATTTCCTGACTAATAAGGATTTCCTTCAGTTCCTCCTTCTCGCTAGACCCTCGGTCCAATAGTATTTCCGGAACGTTATTTGTGTCTTCCTTTGTGAAGACAGAACCAAAGCTTTCTCTCATACTCCATTTTCCCCCCTCCTAATGTCCTTCCTTACTATTGCGTAAATCTCCTCTTTAACCAGCAACGCTACCCCTTTCCTTTCTGTCTATCTTTCCTGAATGTTGAATATCCCTGGATGTTGAGTTCCCAGCCTTGGTTACCCTGGAGCCATGTCTCCGTAATCCCAATTACATCATATCCGTTAACAGCTGCCAGCGCAGTTAATTTGTCCACCTTATTACGAATGCTCCTCGCATTGAGGCACAGAGCCTTCGGGCTTGTTTTTTTAACGCTCCTTGTCCTTTGTATTACAGCCGCAATATACAGGGTGGAGACTTCTAAATCCTAGTTCAACCAACAAGTGCGGAGTGATGCATTTCGGAGGGGAGAGTGAGGAGGGGGAATGGTGATGGGGGTGAGATGGAGAGGGGTGGGGGGCTGCTGATGTGGAGCACACACCCCGGCACAGAGCAGTGGGCCCAGCGGCCTGTTCCTGGGCTGTACACTCGCTGGAATTCTATGTAGAGGGGTACAATTTTTCGGGGGACACAGGAAGAGAGAGACCCGGGGGTATGTGGGCACAAGCCTCTCACGGTGGCAGGGCAGGTTAAGGAAGCGGTTAAAAATGCACACAGGGTCCTGGGCTTCATAAATAGAGGCACAGAGTACAAACGCAGGGACATTGTTGAACCTTCATAAAACACCGGTTCGGTCTCAACTGGAGTATTGTGTCCAATTCTGGGCCCCGCACTTTAGGAAGGATGTGAAGGCCTTAGAGAGGGCGCAGAAAAGGTTTACCAGAATGGTTCCAGGGATGAGGGACTTCAGTTACGGGGAGAGACTGGAGAAACTGGGGTTGTTCTCCTCGGAGCAGAGAAGGTTGAGAGGAGATTTGATCGAGGTGTTCAAAATCATGAGGGGTCCGGACAGAGGAGATCGAGAGAAACTGTTCCCATTGGTGGAAGGGTCGGGAACCAGAGGGACACAGATTTAAGACGATTGGCCGAAGAACAAGGAAAGCGCTGCTTTCTTACTGCGGTATATTGACGACAACATCACAAACACTAAAGTCCAAGATGGTTCACTCGCGAAACGAGCAACGGCTGCAGTACCACAGTTGGCCACCAGGCGGAGTGGACCACTAGGTGGCGCTGTAGGCGCGGGATTGTTTTACCTCTTCTCCTCTCCCGCCGCTTGCTCTGCAGCAACCTCTGCAGGAAGATTAACCTCGTCTCCGGGCTCCCTCCGTCCCGCGGCGGGTCCACGCGCATTCTCTCCAGCAGCGTCGACTTATCCTCCTGTCACAGAGCAGAGCGAGCACACAGTGAGAGGCGGCCCAAACACAGCCCCCGAGTATATTCGGAAGGTTATTTGTGTCTTACTTCGTGAAGACAGAACCAAAGTATTTGTTCAACTGGTCTGCCATTTCTTTGTTCCCCATTATAAATTCACCTGAATCTGACTGCAAGGGACCTACGTTTATCTTCACTAATCTTTTTCTCTTCACATATCTATAGAAGCTTTTGCAGTCAGTTTTTATGTTCCCGGCAAGCTTCCTCTCATACTCTATTTTCCCCCTCCTAATTAAACCCTTTGTCCTCTTCTGCTGAATTCTAAATTTCTCCCAGTCCTCAGGTTTGCTGCTTTTTCTGGCCAATTTGTATGCCTCTTCCTTGGATTTAACACTATCCTTAATTTCCTTTGTTAGCCACGGTTGAGCCACCTTCCCTGTTTTATTTTTACTCCAGACAGGGATGTACAATTGTTGAAGTTCATCCATGTGATCTTTAAATGTTTGCCATTGTTTATCCACCATCAACCCTTTAAGTATCACTCGCCAGTCTATTCTAGCCAATTCATGTCTCATACCACCACCTTCTCAAGGGGCAATTAGGGATGGGCAATAAATGCCGGCCTTGCCAACGGTGCCCACATCCCAGGAACGGATTTTTAAAAAACACTGCTGTTCTGTGTTGGAACAGCGTAGTCTGGCTGGAGTCTACCAGCATCTTGAAACGCAGTTGCTGTTGTTCGATGTGAGCACCGCCAGATGTAATGTACGCCCCGGGGAGCACGCTCACGGGTTGGTCGAGCTGTTGAGCGGGGAGCGGCTTAGCCAGTCACGTGACGTTCTCAAGACTCAATAAAACCCCGACCAGTTGGGTTTGGGGGATCCACGATGGGTCAGGTGGTTGTGAGCCTGGTGGATGAACCGGTAATGTGTCGTGCGATTGTTAAGCCTTTTGCTAATAAACCAACTAGTTCTTAAGAGCAGTGTGACGTATTAAGCCAAGAACCCCTGAGGAAATACATTACCACAGGTTCCCCACAACATGTCACGGACCATAAGCAAACAAAACCAAACATATAATCTCTGTTGGACTTGGCACACAATAACATTCCATCGGAGAGCCCTCTTCCAGATCCTCGACAAAGACACCTTCATGGAGTTCCCAATACAAGTCCGAAAATAAATCATTCTCGCACTCAGCTGCCCCCGACCTCGAGATTGTATCCCAATATTGGCCCCTGGGGCACAACGTGATCTATCCCCACAATCCCAGGCCACGGGGGCAGATTTTATCAGATTCCCCTCACCCCCATCCTGCGACCACTTACATCTGCTCCACATTCATCTTTTGTTTCTTTGCTCGTCTCATTATCAACCCCTTCAGCAATATAATCACCTTCTGCCCTCTACCCGGTCATAGACCTGTTCATCTTTCCCTGCACCCTTCCCCGAACTCTACACTGTCCCATCACACACTCCCAGGGCAGGTACAGGGGGTTAGATACAGAGTAAAGCTCCCTCTACACTGTCCCATCAAACACTCCCAGGGCAGGTACAGGGGGTTAGATACAGAGTAAAGCTCCCTCTACACTGTCCCATCACACACTCCCAGGGCAGGTACAGGGGGTTAGATACAGAGTAAAGCTCCCTCTACACTGTCCCATCAAACACTCCCAGGGCAGGTACAGCACGGGGTTAGATACAGAGTAAAGCTCCCTCTACACTGTCCCATCAAACACTCCCAGGGCAGGTACAGGGGGTTAGATACAGAGTAAAGCTCCCTCTACACTGTCCCATCAAACACTTCCAGGGCAGGTACAGCACGGGTTAGGTACAGAGTAAAGCTCCCTCTACACTGTCCCATCAAACACTCCCAGGGCAGGTACAGGGGGTTAGATACAGAGTAAAGCTCCCTCTACACTGTCCCATCAAACACTTCCAGGGCAGGTACAGCACGGGTTAGATACAGTGTAAAGCTCCCTCTACACTGTCCCATCAAACACTCCCAGGGCAGGTACAGCAAGGGGTTAGATACAGAGTAAAGCTCCCTCTACACTGTCCCTTCAAACACTCCCAGGGCAGGTACAGCACGGGGTTAGATACAGAGTAAAGCTCCCTCTACACTGTCCCTTCAAACACTCCCAGGGCAGGTACAGCACGGGTTAGATACAGAGTAAAGCTCCCTCTACACTGTCCCATCAAACACTCCCAGGGCAGGTAAAGCACGGGGTTAGATACAGAGTAAAGCTCCCTCTACACTGTCCCCATCAAACACTCCCAGGGCAGGTAAAGCACGGGGTTAGATACAGAGTAAAGCTCCCTCTACACTGTCCCCATCAAACACTCCCAGGGCAGGTACAGCACGGGTTAGATACAGAGTAAAGCTCCCTCTACACTGTCCCCATCAAACATTCCCAGGGCAGGTAAAGCACGGGGTTAGATACAGAGTAAAGCTCCCTCTACACTGTCCCTTCAAACACTCCCAGGGCAGGTACAGCACGGGTTAGATACAGAGTAAAGCTCCCTCTACACTGTCCCCATCAAACACTCCCAGGGCAGGTACAGGGGGTTAGATACAGAGTAAAGCTCTCTCTACACTGTCCCATCAAACACTCCCAGGGCAGGTACAGGGGGTTAGATACAGAGTAAAGCTCCCTCTACACTGTCCCATCAAACACTCCCAGGGCAGGTACAGCACGGGGTTAGATAGAGAGTAAAGCTCCCTCTACACTGTCCCATCAAACACTCCCAGGGCAGGTACAGCACGGGGTACAATGTATTTGCTTCATGGGTTCTTTGCTTAAGAATCCATAGCAACACATTGTAATTAAGAACCAGTTGGTTTATTAACAAAAGGTTTAACAATCACACGACACATTACCGGTTCATCCACCAGGCTCACATCCACCTGCCCCATCGTGGATCCCCCGAGCCCAACTGGCTGGGGTTTCATTGAGTCTTGTGAACATCACGTGACCTGGATAAGCCCCTCCCCACTCAACGTCTCCACAAACATAGATTACAGGGCGGGGAAGATGATCTTATTGAAATGGCGGAGCAGGCTCGAGGGGCCGAATGGCCGACTCCTGCTGTTTGTGACGTTGTGTAACCATCGCCATGACGGCAGAGGGCAGCTGTGGGCCCAGTAGGCCCCGAGAGCCTGCAGCTGGCCTTGGATATCCTGGCCCGACAGCTGGTGTGCAGCCCAGCCTGGAGAGGGGCGTGTTGGATGGGAGCCTACTGCCCCAGGATGGGAAATATAGGTGATCCCGCGGCAAGGGGGGAGGGGGGGTTATTGTCCAGGGCCGAGCGGGCAAATGGGAGAGAGGGGGGTAACAGGGGGGGTGCGTGGGAGGGGAGAGTGCAGAAATTTCGGGGCATTCCAAAGTGAGGCGAAAAGGTTTCCCCAAAGTCTGCTGGATGCACGAGGTCGCTGTTACAACAAGCTGCTGTCGTCAAGGTCACCGTCTGTTAGAGGTTGTGGAATTTGGCTGCTCGTCGCAGTCGATTGCCCTGACAACCAGGACTCATAACACGTCTAAACAGTACAGCACCGGTCTCTCCGGGAGCAGGCGCTCCGGGAGCAGTGTCACGGAGAGTGTGCATCAGCATCAGCCACTCCCGACTAACACTGTCAGCCCGTGGCTCAGCGCGCCCTCTCTCTCTCTCTCTCTCTCTCTCTCTCTCGCCTCTGAGCCGGAAGGTCGTGGGTTCAAATCCTCACTCCAGGGCCTCGAGCACCAACAATCTAGGCCGACACTCCCAGTGCCAATACTGAGGGAGCGCCGCACTGTCGGAGGGGGCAGTACTGAGGGAGCGCCGCACTGTCGGAGTGGCAGTACTGAGGGAGCGCCGCACTGTCGGAGTGGCAGTACTGAGGGAGCGCCACACTGTCGGAGGGGCAGTACTGAGGGAGCGCCACACTGTCGGAGGGGCAGTACTGAGGGAGCGCCGCACTGTCGGAGGGGCAGTACTGAGGGAGCGCCGCACTGTCGGAAGGGCAGTACTGAGGGAGCTCCGCACTGTCGGAGGGGCAGTACTGAGGGAGCGCCGCACTGTCGGAAGGGCAGTACTGAGGGAGCGCCGCACTGTCGGAGAGGCAGTACTGAGGGAGTGCCGCACTGTCGGAGGGGCAGTACTGAGGGAGCGCCGCACTGTCGGAGGGGCAGTACTGAGGGAGCGCTGCACTGTCGGAGGGGCAGTACTGAGGGAGCGCCGCACTGTCGGAAGGGCAGTACTGAGGGAGCTCCGCACTGTCGGAGGGGCAGTACTGAGGGAGCGCCGCACTGTCGGAAGGGCAGTACTGAGGGAGCGCCGCACTGTCGGAGAGGCAGTACTGAGGGAGTGCCGCACTGTCGGAGTGGCAGTACTGAGGGAGCGCTGCACTGTCGGAGGGACAGTACTGAGGGAGCACCGCACTGTCGGAGGGGCAGTACTGAGGGAGCGCCGCACTGTCGGAGGGGCAGTACTGAGGGAGCGCCGCACTGTCGGAGGGGCAGTACTGAGGGAGCGCCGCACTGTCGGAGGGGCAGTACTGAGGGAGCGCCGCACTGTCGGAGGGGCAGTACTGAGGGAGCGCCGCACTGTCGGAGGGCAGTGCTGAGGGAGCGCCGCACTGTCGGAGGGGCAGTACTGAGGGAGCGCCGCACTGTCGGAGGGGCAGTACTGAGGGAGCGCCGCACTGTCGGAGGGGCAGTACTGAGGGAGCCCCGCACTGTCGGAGGGGCAGTACTGAGGGAGTGCCGCACTGTCGGAGTCTCCAGCCAGAGGAAAGAATCTCTGACCATTTACCCTGTCACTCCAGACCCACAGCAATGTGGTTGACCATTAATTGACCCTCTGGAATAGCCCAGCGAGCCTCAGTACCAAACCGCTCCGACAAAGTCAGCACTGTGGGAACACCTTCACCACACGGACTGCAGCGATTCAAGATGGCGGCTCACCACCACCTTCTCGAGGGGCAATAAATGCCGGCCTGGCCAGCGACGCCCACATCCCAGAAAGTAACTTTTGATAAATCTTGCCACATCTCTCGCCACGTTCAGAAGCCACCACTAAACCCGTCTGCGATTACCATTCAATAAGACCATGGCTGATCTTTGACCTCAACTCCACTTTCCCGCCCGATCCCCATATCCCTTGATTTCCCTCAACTCCAAAAATCTATCGATCTCAGCCTTGAATATACTCAGTGACCCAGCCTCCACAGCCCGCTGGGGCAGAGAATTCCAAAGATTCACCACCCTCTGAGTGAAGAGATTCCTCCTCATCTCAGTCCTAAATGGACGACCCCTTATCCTGAGACTGTGACCCCTGGTTCTAGACTCTTCTAAATTCTCCCAATTTCTGCTGAATGGCTGTCCTACTCCTAGGTGGTGTCTTGGGGCATTACGTTATATTAATTCTCACTTTGTAAGTGTAAGCTGATTTGACATTAACTGTGACTCCCAAGATCCCTAGGGACAAAGGTTTACTAATCGAGGATTCTTGTCCTGCGTTCAGTCCCCCCCAACTCTTCTCCCCACAACCCTCTACCGTACTAAACTCACCCGCGCTCTACCTGCCCTGGGAGTGTTTGATGGGACAGTGTAGAGGGAGCTTTACTCTGTATCTAACCCCCTGTACCTGCCCTGGGAGTGTTTGATTGGACACCAGTGGCAAGTGTTGCTCACTATATGAATACAAAATTCAGGTCACATATCAAAACTACAATTCATTTCAAACATATACTGATCTATCAAAGAACAGTCATTAATATCCCATTCACTCCCACTCTACACAATCCCAATGGACCTAAACCTCTTCCCATTCACTCCCTTTGTACACAATCCCAATGGACCTAAACCTCTTCCCATTCACTCCCACTCTACACAATCCCAATGGACCTAAACCTCTTCCCATTCACTCCCTTTGTACACAATCCCAATGGACCTAAACCTCTTCCCATTCACTCCCACTCTACACAATCCCAATGGACCTAAACCTCTTCCCATTCACTCCCTTTGTACACAATCCCAATGGACCTAAACCACTTCCCATTCACTCCCACTATACACAATCCCAACAGACCTAACCACTTCCGCTCCACATTGACTGATCTCTGCGCACTGCTCCAGCACTAAATTCTGAGCCCATAATACTGAGATCCCAAGTATGGAGTGTGCATGCTACATTAACATGAATCACACTAATCCTCGGAGAAGTTTTGAGACGACAGCATATTTGCAAGTAAACATCCCACAACCTTTTCCTGAACCAGTGTCTGTTATTATTTATGCTGAGTTAATAAACAAGGACAAAGACTAAAAAACTCATCTCCTTCTAATCTATCGAATGGGGAATTAAACCTCTTTGATAAATTGGTTCCGGGATTGGTCATAATTTAACTGAAATCTGATGGCAAAATCCTCTGGGAACGATATCTCCAGATTGTGGATCTGGCCAATAGGGGAAAGGCCTCAAACAGCAAAGGTCAAGCTCGTGTCCCGCACTCGATGCTATTTATACTAAGCAGTCAGGACACACTTGAACAGAAGGACTTTCTCTTATTATGTGTCACTCACAGTCAAAGCACTGACTCCATGCCATTCTCGTTCATTAGCTCCCGGTCCGGCAACGCCTCACTTTTAATATTCTCATCCTTGTTTTCAAATCCCTTCCTGGTCTCCCCCCTCCCTATCTCTGTAACCTCCACCAGCCCCACAACCCTCTCCCCGAGATCTCTGCGCTCCTCCAATTCTGCCCTCTTGTGCATCCCCCGATTTCTACCATCGGTGGCCGTGCCTTCAGCTGCCTGGGCCCCAAGCTCTGGAACTCCCTCCCTAAACCTCTCCGCCTCTCTCTCCACCTTTAAGACCCTCCTTAAAACCCACCTCTTTGACCCAGCTTTTGGTCACCTGCCCTGATCTCTCCTCGTGGGGCTCGGTGTCAAATATTGTCTGATCACGCTCCTGGGAAGCGGCCAGGGACGTCTTACTGTGGGGCTTGACAGGGTAGATGCAGGGAGGGTGTTTCCCCCCGGGGCTGGGGAGTCTTGAACCAGGGGTCACAGTCTCAGGATAAGGGGGCGGCCATTTAGGACTGAGATGAGGAGGAATTTGTTCACTCAGAGGGTGGTGAATCTTTGGAATTCTCTGCCCCAGAGGGCCATGGAGGCTGGGTCACTGAGTATATTCAGGGCTGAGCTCCATAGATTTTTGGACTCTCGGGGAAATCGAGGGATCGGGCAGGGAAGTGGAGTTGAGGTCGAAGGTCAGCCATGATCTCATTGAGTGGTGGAGCAGGCTCGAGGGGCCGAATGGCCGACTCCTGCTCCTAATTCTTACATGCTTATGTTAAAGGAACTTAATAATGGCGAGTTGTTCTTGCCCTGGGTGGCCAATATGACCGCCCTGGACAGCAGGCTATACAACCACAAGGGCACTGGAACTGTAATAGATCCTTGCACCATCGCTAACACAGCACACACTCTACATAGTGGTGTAAGGGTTACACATTTACACAATCGAGGCACAGCAAGAGGCCACGGACTAAAAGGGTTTAAAGGAAACCTTTGGGACTGTTGGGCGGGACAAAAGGGCGCCAGCCTGGGGCACATCACCAATTAATGCAATCTCTGTGGCCAGGAGCGAGACCCGATCACAAAGCGTTTGATACAATCGTGCAGAGGAGCCCCTGGGTTGATTGGCCGGAGGGGGAAAACCAGTTCCCTGTGGAGACTACAAGTCTGCAAAATACGCAGGACAACAAAGGATCCCACAAGGCGTGCATTCTTGGATAACGGGACATCAAAGATGAGGAGTTATCTTTTGCCCTGTCGATTCCGTGTGTGAATTGTGGCCACGCAAACAGGCCCAGACCCATCATCCAGCCATCCAAACCCATCCAGGCGCACTGGCTGAAAACCAGCCCAGCAGAAGATGTGTTCATCAAACAAAGACCGCCCTCAGTGGAGGAAGTGCATCCGGGAGGGCGCTGAGCACCTCGAGTCTCGTCGCCGAGAGCATGCAGAAACCAAGCGCAGGCAGCGGAAGGAGCGTGCGGCAAACCAGTCCCACCCTCCCCTTCCCTCAACCACTGTCTGTCCCACCCGTGACAGGGACTGTGGCTCTCATACTGGACTGTTCAGCCACCTAAGGACTCACTTTAACAGTGGAAGCAAGTCTTCCTCGATTCCGAGGGACTGCCTATGATGATGATGATGTATGCCAGAGCTGAGAACAACAGCTCAGGTCGAGAATGAGAACATCAGATCGGAAGCAGGACGAAAAGGAGGGAACATCAGAGAGGAACAGCCGGTCAAGGAACAATGAGCATGTGCCTGCAATCGACAACAGCAGCAACTGGCTGGATGGGCGATTGTATGTCTTCGGTCAATTCTCTCAGAAGTCTTGTTCTGTCATTTTTAGTTGGTTTTCGTGCAATAAACTAACAGTTGGGTTTAAGCCTAAACGTTGCGTTACGTGGAGTCCTTCCTGTAATTCCCGAGGGCTAGGGATCAAAGTAGAATGGGAAACGGACACCCGACAAATGGCCGCAAGAGAGATACTACCATCATGTGACTTTGCCACGTGAGGTTTTATGATTGACGTCAGTCGCTGCATCACCACAGTGGCCCACCAGATGGAGCAAGAACCTGGCCAACTCTGACCTTGTCCGGGGTTGACACGTCTGCCTCTTCCCGGCGAGGTCAGAGGGCAGCCTTTCGTCCCCTCCCCTGCCAAGCGTGGCTGAGGCCCCCAGTCGTCCCTCCGATGCCAGGCCAGCGACGATCGGCTGGCTCAGCCGGGCCAGGCACCAAAGCCAAGCTCAGTCCCACACCCAGCGACACGCCTCTCCCAACAACAAAGGACTTGCATTTATATAGCACCTTTTCCCCCACACTGGACGTCCCAAAGCGATTTACAGCCAATGAAGTACTTTTGGAGTATAGTCACTGTTGTATTGTGGGAAACGCCGATTTGCGCACAGCAAGCTCCCACACACAGCAATGTGATAATGACCCGGATCATCTGTTTTTACTGATGTCGGTTAAGGGATAAATATTGGCCCCAGGACACCGGGGAGAACTCCCCTGCTCTTCTTCAAAATAGTGCCCTGGGATCTTTTACATCCACCTGAGAGAGTAGACGGGGCCTCGGTTTAATGTCTCATCCGACAGTGCGGCGCTCCCTCAGTACTGCCCCTCTGATAGTAAAGCACTCCCTCAGTACTGCCCCTCCGACAGTGCGGCACTCCCTCAGTACTGCCCCTCCGACAGTGCGGCACTCCCTCAGTACTGCCCCTCCGACAGTGAGGCGCTCCCTCAGTACTGCCCCTCCGACAGTGCGGCGCTCCCTCAGTACTGCCCCTCCGACAGTGCGGCGCTCCCTCAGTACTGCCCCTCCGACAGTGCGGCGCTCCCTCAGTACTGCCCCTCCGACAGTGCGGCGCTCCCTCAGTACTGCCCCTCCGACAGTGCGGCGCTCCCTCAGTACTGCCCCTCCGACAGTGAGGCTCTCCCTCAGTACTGCCCCTCCGACAGTGCGGCGCTCCCTCAGTACTGCCCCTCCGACAGTGAGGCGCTCCCTCAGTACTGCCCCTCCGACAGTGCGGCGCTCCCTCAGTACTGCCCCTCCGACAGTGCGGCGCTCCCTCAGTACTGCCCCTCCGACAGTGCGGCGCTCCCTCAGTACTGCCCCTCCGACAGTGAGGCTCTCCCTCAGTACTGCCCCTCCGACAGTGCGGCGCTCCCTCAGTACTGCCCCTCCGACAGTGAGGCGCTCCCTCAGTACTGCCCCTCCGACAGTGCGGCGCTCCCTCAGTACTGCCCCTCCGACAGTGCGGCGCTCCCTCAGTACTGCCCCTCCGACAGTGCAGGCTCGAAGGGCCAAATGGCCTACTCCTGCACAGTGCTGAAGAGTCAGAGGGGCAGTACTGAGGGAGCGCCGCAGTGTCTTTTGGATGAGATGTCAAACCGAGGCATCGTCTGCTCTCTTGGGGCGGACGTAAAATATCCCGTGGCCACTATTTGGAGGTGTCCTGGGGACCAATAATTATCCCTCAACCAACCACTAAAAACACAGATGATCTGGGTCATTATCACATCGCTGTGTGTGGGAGCTTGCTGTGCACAAATTAGCGTTTCCCACATTACAACAGTGACCACACTCCAAAAGTACTTCATTGGCTGTAAAGTGCTTAGAGACGTCCGGTGGTCGTGAAAGGCGCTATATAAATGCAAGTCCTTTGTGCCTTTGTTGCACACTCCCTGCCGCAGGCTGGAGAGCGGGTGGGTTGTGTCTTGTTTCGGATACCGTGTCATCAGTCAGGCAGTATCTCTGTCAACAAGCTCTGGATGAAAGGGAAGTATTTGGAGTTCATGGTTGAGGGGGGGAGAGCACAGTTGGAGGGAACGTGTTGTGAAATATTTTTTTTGGCACCCAGTCCCGATCGGGAGAGGCTGGCCAGGGAGCAGACGGAGTTCGGTGGGAATTTCAGGACACTGGGTCTTCCCCCCCCACTCCTCCGTCCCGGCCCCCTCTCTGCCTCTCTGGAACGTTACATCACCAGAGGGCTCAGTGAGATCGGCCATTCAGTCTCCAGGCCACCGTGGATTCACAAGCTCCGAGCTCCCGTCCCTACTCCATTTGCCTGGACGGGCGCATCTCCAACAACACTCACCGCACTGTCGGAGGGGCAGTACTGAGGGAGCGCCGCACTGTCGGAGGGGCAGTACTGAGGGAGCGCCGCACTGTCGGAGGGGCAGTACTGAGGGAGTGCCGCACTGTCGGAGGGGCAGTACTGAGGGAGCGCCGCACTGTCGGAGGGGCAGTACTAAGGGAGCGCCGCACTGTCGGAGGGGCAGTACTGAGGGATCGCCGCACTGTCGGAGGGGCAGTACTGAGGGAGCGCCGCACTGTCGGAGGGGCAGTACTGAGGGAGTGCCGCACTGTCGGAGGGGCGGTACTGAGGGAGCGCCGCACTGTCGGAGGGGCAGTACTGAGGGAGTGCCGCACTGTCGGAGGGGCAGTGCTGAGGGAGCGCCGCACTGTCGGAGGGGCAGTACTGAGGGAGCGCCGCACTGTCGGAGGGGCAGTACTGAGGGAGCGCCGCACTGTCGGAGGGGCAGTACTGAGGGAGCGCCGCACTGTCGGAGGGGCAGTACTGAGGAGCGCCGCACTGTCGGAGGGGCAGTACTGAGGGAGCGCCGCACTGTCGGAGGGGCAGTACTGAGGGAGCGCCGCACTGTCGGAGGGGCAGTACTGAGGGAGCGCCGCACTGTCGGAGGGCAGTACTGAGGGAGCGCCGCACTGTCGGAGGGGCAGTACTGAGGGAGCGCCGCACTGTCGGAGGGGCAGTACTGAGGGAGTGCCGCACTGTCGGAGGGGCAGTACTGAGGGAGCGCCGCACTGTCGTCTTCAGATGAGATGTTAAACCGAGGCCCCGTCTGCTCTCTCAGGTGGGTGTAAAAGATTCCACGGCCATTATTTGAAGAAGAGCAGGAGAGTTCTCCCCGGTGTCCTGGGGCCAATATTTATCCCATAATCAACATAACAAAAACAGATTATCCGGGTCATTATCACATTGCTGTGTGTGGGAGCTTGCTGTGCGCAAATTGGCGTTTCCCACATTACAACAGTGACGACACTCCAAAAGCACTTCATTGGCTGTAAAGCGCTTGGAGACGTCCGGTGGTCGTGAAAGGCGCTATATAAATGCAAGTCTGTCTTTTTCTTTCTTGGCTCAGTACCACATCCGAGCCAAATGTAGGTGGGCAGGGGGAGGGGGAGGGGGGAGAGGGGGAAGTGGGGAGGAGAGTGGCGAGGAGGGAGAGTTGGAGGGGGAGGGGAAAGAGGGAAGGGGAGGTGGAGGGGGTGGGGGATGGGGATGGAGGAGGGGGAGGGGTAGGGAGAGGGGGAAGGGGAAAGGAGGGGAGGGAGGGAGGGGGAGGGGAGAGGGAAGGGGGGAGGAGAAGGGAGGGGGGAGGAAGTTGGAAGGTGGACGGGGAGTTGGATGGGGTCGAGGGAGAGGGGGGGGAGTGGTAGGGTGTG
>NC_091996.1:96700560-96705560 GCF_044704955.1 Pristiophorus japonicus
GGGAGATGGAGGAGGGGGAGGGAGATGGAGGAGGGGGGAGCGAGATGGAGGAGGGGAGGAAGATGGAGGAGGGGGAGGGAGTTGGAGGAGGGGGAGGGAGATGGAGGAGGGGGAGGGAGATGGAGGAGGGGGAGGGAGTTGGAGGAGGGGAGGGAGATGGAGGAGGGGGGAGGGAGATGGAGGAGGGGGAGGGAGATGGAGGAGGTGGAGGGAGATGGAGGAGGGGAGGGAGATGGAGGAGGGGGAGGGAGTTGGAGGAGGGGGGAGGGAGATGGAGGAGGGGGAGGGAGATGGAGGAGGGGAGGGAGATGGAGGAGGGGGAGGGAGATGGAGCAGGGGGAGGGAGATGGAGGAGAGGGAGGGAGATGGAGGAGGGGGAGGGAGATGGAGGAGGGGGAGGGAGATGGAGGAGGGGGAGGGAGATGGAGCAGAGGGAGGGAGATGGAGGAGGGGGAGGGAGATGGAGGAGGGGGAGGGAGATGGGAGGAGAGGGAGGGAGATGGAGGAGGGGGATGGAGATGGAGGAGGGGGAGGGAGATGGAGGAGGGGGAGGGAGATGGAGGAGGTGAAGGGAGATGGAGGAGAGGGAGGGAGATGGAGGAGGGGGAGGGAGATGGAGGAGGGGAGGGAGATGGAGGAGAGGGAGGGAGATGGAGCAGGGGGAGGGAGATGGAGGATGGGGAGGGAGATGGAGGAGGGGGAGGGAGATGGAGGAGGGGGAGGGAGATGGAGGAGGGGGAGGAGATGGAGGAGGGTGTTGGAGGAGGGGGAGGGAGATGGAGATGGGGGAGGGAGATGGAGGAGGGGGAGGGAGATGAAGGAGGGGGAGGGAGATGGAGGAGGGGGAGGGAGATGGAGGAGGGGGAGGGAGATGGAGGAGGGGGAGGGAGATGGAGGAGGGGGAGGGAGATGGAGGAGAGGGAGGGAGATGGAGGAGAGGGAGGAGATGGAGGAGGGGGAGGGAGATGGAGGAGGGGAGGGAGATGGAGGAGGGGGAGGGAGATGGAGCAGAGGGAGGGAGATGGAGGAGGGGGAGGGAGATGGAGGAGGGGAGGGAGATGGAGGAGAGGGAGGGAGATGGAGGAGGGGGAGGGAGATGGAGGAGGGGAGGAGGATGGAGGAGGGGGAGGGAGATGGAGGAGGGGGAGGGAGATGGAGGAGGTGAAGGGAGATGGAGGAGAGGGAGGGAGATGAGGAGGGGGAGGGAGATGGAGGAGGGGAGGGAGATGGAGGAGAGGGAGGGAGGATGGAGCAGGGGGAGGGAGATGGAGGATGGGGAGGGAGATGGAGGAGGGGGAAGGAGATGGAGGAGGAGGGGGAGGGAGATGGAGGAGGGGGAGGGGAGAAGGAGGAGGGTGTTGGAGGAGGGGGGAGGGAGATGGAGATGGGGGAGGGAGATGGAGGGAGGGGGAGGGAGATGAAGGAGGGGGAGGGAGATGGAGGAGGGGGAGGGAGATGGAGGAGAGGGAGGGAGGGGAGATGGAGGAGGGGAGGGAGATGGAGGAGGGGGAGGGAGATGGAGGGAGGGGGAGGGAGATGGGAGGAGAGGGAGGAGATGGAGGAGGGGGGAGGAGATGAAGGAGGGGGAGGGAGATGGAGGAGGGGGGAGGGAGATGGAGGAGGGGAGGGAGATGGAGGAGGGGGAGGGTGTTGGAGGAGGGAGAGGGAGATGGAGAGAGGGATGGAGATGGAGGAGGGGGAGGGAGTTGGAGGAGGGGGGGGGAGATGGAGAAGAAGGTGAGGGAGATGGAGGAGGGGGGAGGGAGATGGAGGAGAGGGAGGGAGATGGAGGAGGGGGAGGGAGATGGAGGAGGGGAGGGAGATGGAGGAGGGGGAGGGAGATGAGGAGGGGGAGGGAGATGGAGGAGGGGGAGGGAGATGGAGGAGGGGGAGGAAGATGGAGGAAGGGGAGGGAGATGGAGGAGGGGGAGGGAGTTGGAGGAGGGGGAGGGAGATGGAGGAGGGGGAGGGAGGGAGATGGAGGAGGGGGAGGGAGGGAGATGGAGGAGGGGGAGGGGGTATCTATCAGCACAGCTTCAGCTGACCGTGTCGACAGAGTTTTGTGACGAAACGTTTCCATGGAGCTGGCCAAGATGTGCGGTGGGGTGGGGGAGGGGCCTTGTTCAGGCTCCGGGAGGGAGGGGGAGGCCTTCTCCATGTAGACAACACACGGCCCACTGTGTACCAGGGAGCGTGGACAAGTACAGAGTGTCCCGAAGGTCAGCGGGGGGCAAGTTGAGGGTGAGGGGTGAGTAACACACACACCTCTCGGTTGTGTTTGAGGACACTGCTCACAGCCAGCGCTTGAAGAACTTGCAAAGGACGGATCTTTGGCCCTCCATCTCCTCCTGAGCCAGCGGCCAAGGCTGGAGCCTTGAGATTTGCCGGGACCTTGGCCAACCCTCCTGTGGTTCCAAGCCAGCGTTGAGTCAATATTAGTCCTCACCTCCTCCAGCAAGTTCGCACAAACCCAATGCTCGGCTGTTGCTGAATCCCCGACGCTCGACTTAACCCACCTTCTGTCGTTCCCTTCACCAAGTCGCTTTCGCCGCGCTGAAGCACTCGAGGCGTCCAGCGGGAGGGCCATCAGACGAAGAAAGGCGAGAGCTAGCGACGTTAGGACAGGTCAGCGCGCAAGTTAGGTCCCTGGGACGAGAGAGCTGTCCAATGAGGAGAGATTGAGTCGATTTGGGCCTGTACGCTCTGGAGTTTGGAAGAATGAGAGGCGATCTCATTGAAACACGTTAGATTCTGAGGGTAAACATAGAAACATAGAAAATAGGTGCAGGAGTAGGCCATTTGGCCCTTCGGGCCTGCACTGTCGGAGGGGCAGTACTGAGGGAGCGCCGCACTGTCGGAGGGGCAGTGCTGAGGGAGCGCCGCACTTTTGGAGGGGCAGTACTGAGGGAGCCCCGCACTGTCGGAGGGGCAGTACTGAGGGAGCGCCGCACTGTCGGAGGGGCAGTACTGAGGGAGCGCCGCACTGTTGGAGGGGCAGTACTGAGGGAGCGCCGCACTGTCGGAGGGGCAGTATTGAGGGAGCGCCGCACTGTCGGAGGGGCAGTACTGAGGGAGCGCCGTACTGCGCTGTCGGAGGGGCGGTACTGAGGGAGCGCCGCACTGTCGGAGGGGCGGTACTGAGGGAGCCCCGCACTGTCGGAGGGGCGGTACTGAGGGAGCGCCGCACTGTCGGAGGGGCAGTACTGAGGGAGCGCCGCACTGTCGGAGGGGCAGTACTGAGAGAGCGCCGCACTGTCGGAGGGGCGGTACTGAGGGAGCGCCGCACTGTCGGAGGGGCGGTACTGAGGGAGCCCCGCACTGTCAGAGGGGCGGTACTGAGGGAGCGCCGCACTGTCAGAGGGGCAGTACTGAGGGAGGATGTTTCCCCCCGGGCTGGGGAGTCTAGAACCGGGGGTCACAGACTCAGGATAAGGGGTCGGCCATTTAGGACGGAGATGAGGAGGAATTTCTTCACTTGGAGGGTGGTGAATCTTTGGAATTCTCTGCCCCAGAGGACTGTGGAGACTCGGTTGTTGAGTATATTCAAGGCCGTGATCGATAGATTGTTGGGAGTCTCGGAGACTCGAGGGAAAGTGGAGTTAGAAACATAGAAATTTACAGGGCTGAAGGAGGCCATTCCGGCCCATCGTGTCCACGCCGGCCGACAAAGAGCCGCACGGCCCTCGGTCAGGGGCCCTGAAGGTTACATATAAACCCACGAACAATGACGGAAAGGCAAAGAGCACCCGGCCCAACCAGTCCGCCTCACACAACTGCGGCACCCCTTATACTGAAACATTCTACACTCCACCCCAACCGGAGCCATGGGATCTCCTGGGGAAAAACCAGATAAAAACCCAGGCCAACTTAGGGAGAAAAATAAAAACTGGGGAAAATTCCTCTCCAGACCCACCGTAACCAGCCCAGGAGGTCATGGGTCAGCCGGGCTCTCTCTGAATGGCGGAGCAGGCTCGAGGGGCCGAATGGCCGACTCCTGCTCCTAATTCTGAGGTTCTTCTGGTCAGAGGAGGTCGGTTTTGAGGAGGGAGAGGCGGTGGGGTTTGAGGGAGAGGCGGTGGGGTTTGAGGGAGAGGCGGTGGGGTTTGAGGGAGAGGCGGTGGGGTTTGAGGGAGAGGCGGTGGGGTTTGAGGGAGAGGCGGTGGGGTTTGAGGGAGAGGCGGTGGGGTTTGAGGGAGAGGCGGTGGGGTTTGAGGGAGAGGCGGTGGGGTTTGAGGGAGAGGCGGTGGGGTTTGAGGGAGAGGCGGTGGGGTTTGAGGGAGAGGCGGTGGGGTTTGAGGGAGAGGCGGTGGGGTTTGAGGGAGAGGCGGTGGGGTTTGAGGGAGAGGCGGTGGGGTTTGAGGGAGAAGCGGTGGGGTTTGAGGGAGAGGCGGTGGGGTTTGAGGGAGAGGCGGTGGGGTTTGAGGGAGGGGGGTACCAGAGCGTGGGAGGACAGGCCCGCCGACGGTGGGGGCGATGGAAATGCAGGGGACGCGCGAGAGGCCGAGGGTTGGGGAGGTTGTAGGCCCAAGGCCCCCCCCCCAGCACTCCTTCCCTGTGCTTTTCTCAGTCCAACACAAGATGCTAATGTCCACACAGTGGCTCAGGGGACACAGTGCTTTGACATCACGGCCTCGCCGGGCAGAGCCAAAGGCAACTAGATCAGGAACTGGCCTCAGCCAGGGTTTGCTTAGTGATCGTGCGAGGATAGCGACAGGAAGCACCTCTTCGCCCGCAGCCCACGGTGTTTTCGCCAAGTTCTCGGCAACTGCCACGATCCCCTGCCCCCCCCCCCCGCCCCCCCCAGACTCCCTCCCGCGATAACCAGCACCAGGATTCCCCCTCACCTCCACCAAATCAGACCAATCAGCGGCTGAGCCAGACCTGACCCCCTGACCTGCGCCCTATGGCGGCAGACCCCCTCCCCAGGTTCCAGCTCTCGCGCGCTCGCTCCGTCGGGTCGGTCAGCGCCTCGGTGCATTTATATAGCGCCTTTCACGACC
>NC_091996.1:96710560-96765560 GCF_044704955.1 Pristiophorus japonicus
CCTACGGACTCACTTTCAGAGTGGAAGCAAGTCTTCCTCGATTCCGAGGGGCTGCCGATGATGACAGACCTTTCCCTTTTGTCTTTGCTCCCCCCCATTTCCTCTTCCCCCCGCCTTCCCCCCGCCCCCCCCCCCCCCCCCGCACTTCCTGTTGCAACTCGAACGGTCTCCGGTTCTGACGGAGGGACGCAGAGCCGGAACATTGACTCTGTTCCTCTCTCCCCAGTCTGCGTCAGCCCGGCCCTGGTGCCCATCCCCAGGGGGGAGAACAATTGCAACCTCCTCGCCCCCCTTCCCCAGCTCGGAATCCAAGAGTATCGCGCGCTGACAGTGCCGGTCCCCTGATTGCCAAAGGCGGGGATAATGGCTGGAACTTGCTTGGCTCCCAGACTTCCCAGAAGCCGACACCGATGGCCTCGAACGCCGATTTGGTTCAACGTCCCAGGGCGTCTCACAGCAGCGTTAATCAAACCTGACACTGGGCCGCGGGAGGAGATATCAGGGCAGGTGACCAAAAGCTGGGCCAAAGAGGTCGGTTTTAAGGAGCGGAGAGAGAGAGAGGCGGAGAGGTTTAGGGAGGGAGTTCCAGAGCTTGGGGCCCAGGCAACAGAAGGCACGGCCACCGATGGTGGAGTGATTATAATCAGGGATGGTCAGGAGGGCAGAATTAGAGGAGTGCAGACATCTCGGGGGGTTGTGGGACTGGAGGAGATTACAGAGATAGGGAGGGGGCGAGGGCCATGGAGGGATTTGTAAACAAGGATGAGAATTTTGAAATCGAGGCGTTGCTTAACCGGGAGCCAATGTAGGTCAGTGAGCACAGGGGGTGATGGGTGAGCGAGACTGGGTGCAAGTTAGGACACGGGCAGTGAGCACAGTGGGTGATGGGTGAGCGAGACTGGGTGCGAGTTAGGACACGGGGCAGCGAGCACAGGGGGTGGTGGGTGAGTGGGACTCGGTGCGAGTTAGGACACGGGGCAGCGAGCACAGCGGGTGATGGGTGAGTGGGACTCGGTGCGAGTTAGGACACGGGGCAGCGAGCACAGGGGGTGGTGGGTGAGTGGGACTCGGTGCGAGTTAGGACACGGGGCAGTGAGCACAGGGGGTGATGGGTGAACGGGACTGGGTGTGAGTTAGGACACGGGGCAGTGAGCACAGGGGGTGATGGGTGAGCGGGACTCGGTGCGAGTTAGGACATGGGGCAGCGAGCACAGGGGGTGATGGGTGAGCGGGACTCGGTGCGAGTTAGGACATGGGGCAGCGAGCACAGGGGGTGATGGGTGAGCGGGACTCGGTGCGAGTTAGGACACGGGGTCAGCTGAGTTTTGGATCACCTCTAGATTACGTCGGGTAGAATGTGGGAGGCTAGCCAGGAGTACGTTGGAGTAGTCGAGTCTGGAGGTAACAAAGGCATGGATGAGGGCTTCAGCAGCGGATGAGCTGAGGCAGGGGGCGGAGACGGGCGATGTTACGGAGGTGGAAACAGGCGGGTTTAGTTATGCTGTGGGTATGTGGCCGGAAGCCCATTTCAGGGTCAAATCGGACTCTAAGTTTGCGAAAATCATGGATCCCTCTCTCTCTCTCTCTCTCTCCCCACTTCCTCCTGCTCACCCATCACCCTCTGTGCTCGCTGACCCGTGTCCTAACTCGCACCGAGTCCCCCTCACCCATCACCCCCTGTGCTCGCTGCCCCGTGTCCTAACTCGCACCGAGTCCCCCTCACCCATCACCCCCTGTGCTCGCTGCCCCGTGTCCTAACTCGCACCCAGTCCCACTCACCCATCACCCCCTGTGCTCACTGCCCCGTGTCCTAACTCACACCGAGTCCCACTCACCCATCACCCCCTGTGCTCGCTGACCCGTGTCCTAACTCGCACCGAGTCCCGCTCACCCATCACCCCCTGTGCTCGCTGCCCCGTGTCCTAACTCGCACCCAGTCCCACTCACCCATCACCCCCTGTGCTCACTGCCCCGTGTCCTAACTCGCACCGAGTCCCGCTCACCCATCACCCCCTGTGCTCACTGCCCCGTGTCCTAACTCACACCGAGTCCCACTCACCCATCACCCCCTGTGCTCGCTGACCCGTGTCCTAACTCGCACCCAGTCCCACTCACCCATCACCCCCTGTGCTCACTGCCCCGTGTCCTAACTCGCACCGAGTCCCGCTCACCCATCACCCCCTGTGCTCACTGCCCCGTGTCCTAACTCACACCGAGTCCCACTCACCCATCACCCCCTGTGCTCGCTGACCCGTGTCCTAACTCGCACCCAGTCCCACTCACCCATCACCCCCTGTGCTCACTGCCCCGTGTCCTAACTCGCACCCAGTCCCGCTCACCCATCACCCCCTGTGCTCACTGCCCCGTGTCCTAACTCACACCCAGTCCCGCTCACCCATCACCCCCTGTGCTCACTGCCCCGTGTCCTAACTCGCACCCACTCCTACTCACCCATCACCCCCTGTGGTCACTGTCCCTGTGTCCTAACTGGCACCGAGTCCCACTCACCCATCACCCCCTGTGCTCACTGCCCCGTGTCCTAACTCGCACCCAGTCCCGCTCACCCATCACCCCCTGTGCTCACTGACCTACATTGGCTCCCGGTTAAGCAATGCCACAATTTCAAAATTCCCATCCTTGTTTACAAATCCCTCCATGGCCCTCGCCCCTCCCTATCTCTGTAATCTCCTCCAGCCCCACAATCCCCCGAGATGTCTGCACTCCTCTAATTCTGCCCTCCTGACCATCCCTGATTATAATCGCTCCACCATCGGTGGCCGTGCCTTCTGTTGCCTGGGCCCCAAGCTCTGGAACTCCCTCCCTCAACCTCTCCACCTCTCTCTCCTCCTTCTAGACGCTCCTTAAAACCCACCAAACTTTTGCTCACCTGCGCTAATTGCTACTTGTGTGGCTCGGTGTCAGATTTTGATCTCGTAGCGTGCCTGTGAGGCGCCTCGGGACGTTCGCCGCGCTAAAGGGCGCTATACAAATGCAAGCTCTGCTGCCTCCGCAGCTGGAAGGTGCCTTGGCTCCACGGCTCCCCCCGGAGGCCGGTGGAGGAACTGTGGCACTTCCTGCCAGCTGTTCGTGACTTGTGTCTTGGCGGACCAGGGTGAATCCAGACTTGTCGGGACCGTGGGAATTGCGTCGGTGGAATGCAGAATCTGCAGACAAAAAAAAAAACTGTCGCAGATCCCCCCCTCGGGCTGAGATCTCTGGATCCTCGCCCAGCCCTGAGACAGGCTGTCTGGAGGGAGGTGTTCGACGGCTGATCGTACAGGGGAGGGGTGGGTGGTGGGGGAGAGAGGGTGGGGGGGGGTGGTCCCGGGAATTGTACGCTGTCCCCTCCTCACCACACACGTGTCTCACATCCGGCACCTCAGTGCAGGGGAGCGCAACATGACGGGCATCTCGTGGTCCGCTGGGTCGACTGAGGTATGGGAAGAGAGTGAGCTATCGGAGGGTTTGGGGGGGGGGGGGGCACGACCCAGGGAGGGAGGTCTCGGGGCATAGCTGGGGGCGATCCAGGGACCATTCCCTTCGTGGAGCTTTGTCCGCCTCACACAGTAAGGTTCTGCAGATCGCACAGCAGTTAACAAAAGAACTTGCATTTCTATAGCGCCTTTCACCACCTCAGCTCTTCACAGTACTTTTGGAGTGTAGTCACTGTTGTAATATGGAAAACACGGCAGCAAGCTCCCACACACAGCGATGTGATAATGACCCGGATAATCTGTTTTAGTGATGTCGGTTGAGGGATAAATATTGGCCCCAGGACACCGGGGAGAACTCTCCTGCTCTTCTTCGAAATAGTGGCCGTGGGATCTTTTACATCCACCTGAGAGCAGACGGGGCCTCGGTTTAACGCCTCATTCAGAAGTGTCGCTGACAGTGTAGCGCTCCCTCAATACCGCCCCTCCGACAGTGCGGCGCTCCCTCAGTACTGCCCCTCCGACAGTGCGGCGCTCCCTCAGTACTGCCCCTCCGACAGTGCGGCGCTCTCTCAGTACTGCCCCTCCGACAGTGCGGCACTCCCTCAGTACTGCCCCTCCGACAGTGCGGCGCTCCCTCAGTACTGCCCCTCCGACAGTGCGGCGCTCTCTCAGTACTGCCCCTCCGACAGTGCGGCACTCCCTCAGTACTGCCCCTCCGACAGTGCGGCGCTCCCTCAGTACTGCCCCTCCGACAGTGCGGCGCTCCCTCAGTACTGCCCCTCCGACAGCGCAGTACGGCGCTCCCTCAGTACCGCCCCTCCGACAGTGCAGCACTCCCTCGGCACTGCACTGGGAGTGCCAGCCTGGATTACGTGCTCAAGTCGCTGGAGTGGGTCTCGAACCCCACAACCTTCTGAGGGTGCTGCCCACCGAGCCCCATAAACAGGGCAAGACATGTCACTGCCTTGACAATGTCTCACACCAGGGCAAATCCAGCAGAGGTTGGAACCTGCAAATGCAGAGAACAGCACACACAATATATCAACTCATGTCCGTGGCAAACCTTTACCAACTTTCCTTGCATCTGAAAGATTTGCACGTCAACTGTCTGCAGAAGAATTTGCCCAGTGGCAGTGTCCTGCCCAGCCAGCGATTCAATCCAGGCGTTTGTTGCTGTTGCAAACCCTTCAAACACCGATGCAAAGATTCAGTTTTCAAGGCTGCAAGAAATTCCTTGCAGCGTGCACACACACACACACACACACCCCCGCACCCCCGAGATTGCTTACTTGCTGGAGCGGAGACCTCGAGTGGTTTCGGCACTCGAACCAGGATAAAGCAGCGATGGCCAGGCTGAAAGTGGCCAGAGAGATCGCTAGAACTGTGAGCAACATCAGGAAGCCCAGTCTTATCTTCCGCCTCGACCTCCTTATCACAGCCATGTCCCATCTGCAGGGGGAAAAAGTTTGCAAGAAAACTTTTGCTCAGAACTTTTTGTGTTAAACTTACAAGCCCCCCCCCCCCTCACCCCCTCCCTCCCTCAATTACAAGATCTGGTATGCATTCTGCACAACACCAGGAAGGCAGAATCTGCCAACAGGAAACTAACGGCTTGATTTTTTTTTTCCCAACGAGCCCAAACACTTAAAGAGGCACCGCGTGAGGTTTGTGCTGACGGCTCCGCCAGTCGAATAGCCGGCCTCCGCTTTGAGCGCTGCACACGCTGTCAGATGGAGGGCTTTCCCACAGCTGGCCCAAGTTTCCCTGCAGTCAGTGAAGGGGTACAGAGGCCCTTCACCAATCAGACTTGCATTTATATATCGCCGGTCACAACCTCAGCACGTCCCAAAGCGCTTTACAGCCAATGAAGTACTTTTGGAGTGTGGTCACTGTTGTAATGTGGGAAACACGGCAGCCAATTTGCGCACAGCAAGCTCCCACACACATAGAAACATAGAATTTAGGTGCAGGAGTAGGCTATTCGGCCCTTCGAGCCTGCACCTCCATTCAATATGATCGTGGCTGATCATTCAACCTCAGTACCCCATTCCTGGTTTCTCTCCATACCCCTTGATCCCTTTAGCCGTAAGGGCCTCATCTAACTCCCTTTTGAATATATCTAACAGCAATGCGATAATGACCCAGATCATCTGTATTTTAGTGATGTTGGTTGGAGGATAAATATCGGCCCCAGGACACCGGGGATAACTCCTCCTGCTGCTCCTCTTCGGAATAGTGGTCGCAGGAATTTTTACGAGAGGGCAGACGGGGCCTCGGCCAGTGAGGAACCAAGAGAAGCGGTCAGCCGAGACATTTTTTGTGCTCGAGTCTCTGGGGTGGGAGACTCCAACCCACGACCCCCTGACTCGGAGAAGAGGGTGCGGCCCATCAAGCCAAGGGTGCTGCTTTGCAGGGGGAAAAAAAACAAGTGGACTTGCGGGCAATTTAAGAAAACATCGTGCGGTTTATTTGGTCATCGTGAACCCGTGTACCCGCTGAACAGCACCAAGGTCACCACATCGCCCCCACTCACCACCCCTGCTAGAAGTATCTGCCGGGGGAGAGGAGGAAAGATGAGATCGGGTCGGGTTGTGATGCTCCACCCAGTCGAATAGCCCACCGACACTCACTGTCTCGGCCAAACCTTGAATCCCGGCCATCTGAGTCAGGAGCCCAGCATGGAGCCAGTGTCTTCAGGAGAGGAGAGGGGGAGTGCGAGAGAGGTGGGGAAAAGGTAGCACTACAATAACTTGTAGATATATAGCGCTTTTAACGCCGTGCAAAGTCCCAAGGCGCCTCACAGGAGTGTTATAAAACCCAAAGCTTGGTCAAAGAGGTCGGTTTTAAGGAGGAGAGAGAGGCGGAGAGGTTGAGGGAGGGAGTTCCAGAGCTTGGGGCCCAGGCAACAGAAGGCACGGCCATCGATGGTGGAGCGATTCTAATCAGGGATGGTCAGGAGGGCAGAATTAGAGGAGTGCAGAGATCTCGGGGGGTTGTAGGGCTGGAGGAGATTACAGAGATAGGGAGGGGCGAGGGCCATGGAGGGATTTGTAAACAAGGATGAGAATTTTAAAATCGAGACGTTGCTTATCCGGGAGCCAATGTAGGTCAGCGAGCACAGGGGGTGATGGGTGAGCGGGACTGGGTGCGAGTTAGGACACGGGGTCAGTGAGCACAGGGGGTGATGGGTGAGTGGGACTGGGTGCGAGTTAGGACACGGGACAGTGAGCACAGGGGGTGATGGGTGAGTGGGACTGGGTGCGAGTTAAGACACGGGGTCAGTGAGCACAGGGGGTGATGGGTGAGCGGGACTCGGTGCGAGTTAGGACACGGGACAGTGAGCACAGGGGGTGATGGGTGAGCGGGACTCGGTGCGAGTTAGGACACGGGGCAGCGAGCACAGGGGGTGATGGGTGAGTGGGACTGGGTGCGAGTTAGGACACGGGGCAGTGAGCACAGGGGGTGATGGGTGAGCGGGACTGGGTGCGAGTTAGGACACGGGGCAGTGAGCACAGGGGGTGATGGGTGAGTGGGACTCGGTGCGAGTTAGGACACGGGGCAGTGAGCACAGGGGGTGATGGGCGAGTGGGACTTGGTGTGAGTTAGGACATGGGGCAGTGAGCACAGGGGGTGATGGGTGAGCGGGACTGGGTGCGAGTTAGGACACGGGGCAGCGAGCACAGTGGGTGATGGGTGAGTGGGACTCGGTGCGAGTTAGGACATGGGGCAGTGAGCACAGGGGGTGATGGGTGAGTGGGACTTGGTGCGAGTTAGGACATGGGGCAGTGAGCACAGGGGGTGATGGGTGAGTGGGACTCGGTGCGAGTTAGGACACGGGGCAGTGAGCACAGGGAGTGATGGGTGAGTGGGACTCGGTGCGAGTTAGGACATGGGGCAGTGAGCACAGGGGGCGATGGGTGAGCGGGACTGGGTGCGAGTTAGGACACGGGGCAGTGAGCACAGGGGGTGATGGGTGAGCGGGACTGGGTGCGAGTTAGGACACGGGGTCAGTGAGCACAGGGGGTGATGGGTGAGCGGGACTGGGTGCGAGTTAGGACACGGGGCAGTGAGCACAGGGGGTGATGGGTGAGCGGGACTGGGTGCGAGTTAGGACACGGGGCAGTGAGCACAGGAGGTGATGGGTGAGCGGGACTGGGTGCGAGTTAGGACACGGGGCAGTGAGCACAGAGGGTGATGGGTGAGCGGGACTTGGTGTGAGTTAGGACACGGGGCAGTGAGCACAGGGGGTGATGGGTGAGCGGGACTCTGTGCGAGTTAGGACACGGGGCAGTGAGCACAGGGGGTGATGTGTGAGCGGGACTGGGTGCGAGTTAGGACACGGGGTCAGTGAGCACAGGGGGTGATGGGTGAGCGGGACTGGGTGCGAGTTAGGACACGGGGCAGTGAGCACAGGGGGTGATGGGTGAGCGGGACTGGGTGCGAGTTAGGACACGGGGCAGTGAGCACAGGGGGTGATGGGTGAGCGGGACTGGGTGCGAGTTAGGACACGGGGCAGTGAGCACAGGGGGTGATGGGTGAGCGGGACTTGGTGCGAGTTAGGACATGGGGCAGTGAGCACAGGGGGTGATGGGTGAGCGGGACTCGGTGCGAGTTAGGACACGGGGCAGTGAGCACGGGGGGTGATGGGTGAGTGGGACTGGGTGCGAGTTAGGACACGGGGCAGCCGAGTTTTGGATCACCTCTAGTTTACGTCGGGTAGAATGTGGGAGGCCGGCCAGGAGTGCAGTGGAATAGTCAAGTCTGGAGGTAACAAAGGCACGGATGAGGGTTTCAGCAGCGGATGAGCTGAGGCAGGGGTGGAGACGGGAGATGTTACGGAGGGGGAAACAGGCGGGTTTAGTTATACTGAAGATACGTGGCCGGAAGCTCATTTCAGGTAACAGTCTGGTTCAGCCTCGGACAGGAGTTGGGGAGAGGGATGGGGGCCTGCTGCTCACTGAAAAAGCCCCGCGGGTTTCTCGGTTGTGATTAGGCAGCGCAAAAGTCAGGCGTTTACCGTTCACGGGCCAATCACGAGTTCCGTCGCGGCGCGAGGCGAGTCACGGTTTTAAGGTAGCTAAGCGACGAGGGCCCTGGTATCCATTTCCAGCCGGCCATTCAACCGTGGGGTGCAGTGCAGTCAACTCTGCACCTTGAGCCCCGTTCTGGGACCGATGTCCGCCTGCGCACTTCCCTCCAGGGGTCAGGAGCGGAGGCCCCCGGCTGATCGGCATGCTGATATATCGATCGCAGCGGCCCCCACAACCCCTCCCAGTTCATCGGTTTACCGCCCGGGACTGAGCCCCTGGGGCAAGATTCCAGAGCTTGATGCAATCTACGCACCGGTGAGCATGCTGACGGGTTTGTAGAGCTGTGTTGCCCCAGTAGAGTGCTCTCTACGTGGGAGTCCTCCCTCTATCTATCGGGGACTTGGCCTGGAGGGTGTTACACGGAGCAGTCCCGTGCAATCAGTTTTTCAGTCAGTTCACGGACTCCCGGGCCGCCTGCAATTTCTGCGGTCTGGAGGAGTCCCTGTTCCACGTGTGTGTGCAGTGTGCGAGGTTGCAGCCCCTCTTCCAATATCTGAAGGGGCTGCCCCTCAATTTCTGGCTGTACGTCAGTCCCAGGCTCCTGATCTTTGGGCACCCTGTGCGGAGGGGAGCGGGTAGGTCCGAGGGCCTCCTCGTGGGACTGCTCCTGGGCCTGGCCAAGGGGGCCATCAGCCGGTCCAGGCAGCGGGCGGTTGAGGGGGTCGTTCAGCCCGACTGCCTGCCTCTCTTCCGCGCCTACATCCGGGCCAGGGTGTCCCTGGAGATGGAGCACGCGGTGTCCACTGGTACGTTCGCGGCCTTCCGCAAGAGGTGGGCGCCGGAGGGACTGGAGTGCATCATTTCAAGCGGGAACAGAATTTTAATTTGATTTAATTTGACAAAGGTTCCCTTTTATGTTCAGTTGTTAATTTGTGTTTTTGGCGCCCTCAAAAAAACAAGGGGGAACTTGAATGAAAGTCTCTACCAATATAGTTGTAGAGCTGATGAGTGGGAGTGACTTAGCCAGTCATGTGATGTTCACAAGGCTCAATAAAACCCCAGCCAGTTGGGTTCAGGGGATCCACGATGGGGCAGGTGGTTGTGAGCCTGGTGGATGAACCGGTAATGTGTCGTGTGATTGTTAAACCTTTTGCTAATAAACCAACTAGAAACAAAGAAACATGGAACATAGGTGCAGGAGTAGGCCATTCGGCCCTTCGAGCCTGCACCACCATTCAATAAGATCATGGCTGATCATTCCCTCAGTACCCCTTTCCTGCTTTCTCTCCATACCCCTTGATCCCTTTAGCCGTAAGGGCCATATCTAACTCCCTCTTGAATATATCCAATGAACTGTTATCAACAACTCTCTGCATGAGAGAATTCCACAGGTTAACAACTCTCTGGGTGAAGAAGTTTCTCCTCATCTCGGTCCTAAATGGCTTACCCCTTATCCTTAGACTGTGTCCCCTGGTTCTGGACTTCCCCAACATTAGGAACATTCTTCCTGCATCTAACCTGTCCAGTCCCGTCAGAATTTTATATGTTTCTATGGGATCCCCTCTCATCCTTCTAAACTCCAGTGTATAAAGGCCCAGTCGATCCATCTCTCCTCATATGTCAGTCCTGCCATCCCGGGAATCAGTCTGGTGAACCTTCGCTGCACTCCCTCAATAGCAAGAACGTCTTTCCTCAGATTAGGAGACCAAAACTGAACACAATATTCCAGGTGAGGCCTCACCAAGGCCCTGTACAACTGTAGTAAGACCTCCCTGCTCCTATACTCAAATCCTCTAGCTATGAAGGCCAACATGCCATTTGCCTTCTTCACTGCCTGCTGTACCTGCATGCCAACTTTCAATGACTGATGTACCATGACACCCAGGTCTCGTTGCACCTCCCCTTTTTCTATTCTGCCACCATTCAGATAATAATCTGCCTTTGTGTTTTTGCCCCCAAAGTGGATAACCTCACATTTATCCACATTATACTGTATCTGCTGTGCATTTGCCCACTCACCTAACCTGTCCAAGTCACCCTGCAGCCTCCTAGCATCCTCCTCACAGCTCACACCACCACCCAGCTTAGTGTCATCTGCAAACCTGGAGATATTACACTCAATTACCTCATCCAAATCATTAATGTATATTGTAAATAGCTGGGGTCCCAGCACTGAGCCCTGCGGCACTCCACTAGTCACTGCCTGCCATTCTGAAAAGGACCCGTTTATTCCGACTCTTTGCTTCCTGTCTGCCAACCAGTTCTCTATCCACGTCAGTACATTACACCAATACCATGTGCTTTAATTTTGCACATCAATCTCTTGTGTGGGACCTTGTCAAAAGCGTTTTGAAAGTCCAAATACACCACATCCACTGGGTCTCCCTTGTCCACTCTACTAGTTACATCCTCAAAAAATTCTAGAAGATTTGTCAAGCAGGATTTCCCTTTCATAAATCCATGCTGACTTGGACCGATCCTGTCACTGCTTTCCAAATGCACAGCTATTTCATCTTTAATAATTGATTCCAACATTTTCCCCACTACTGATGTCAGGCTAACCGGTCTATAATTACTCGTTTTCTCTCTCCCTCCTTTCTTAAAAAGTGGTGTTACATTAGCTACCCTCCAGTCCATAGGAACTGATCCACAGTCGATAGACTGTTGGAAAATGATCACCAATGCATCCACTATTTCTAGGGCCACTTCCTTAAGTACTCTGGGATGCAGACTATCAGGCCCCGGGGATTTATTGGCTTTCAATCCCATCAATTTCCCCAACACAATTTTCCGCCTAATAAGGATATCCTTCAGTTCCGCCTTCTCTCTAGACCCTCGGTCCCCTAGTATTTCCGGAAGGTTATTTGTGTCTTCCTTCGTGAAGACAGAACCAAAGTATTTGTTCAACTGGTCTGCCATTTCTTTGTTCCCCATTATAAATTCACCTGAATCTGACTGCAAGGGACCTACATTTATCTTCACTAATCTTTTTCTCTTCACATATCTATAGAAGCTTTTGCAGTCAGTTTTTATGTTCCCAGCAAGCTTCCTCTCATATTCTATTTTCCCCTCCTAATTAAACCCTTTGTCCTCCTCTGCTGAATTCTAACTTTCTCCCAGGCCTCAGGTTTGCTGCTTTTTCTGGACAATTTATATGCCTCTTCCTTGGATTTAACGCTATCCTTAATTTCCCTTGTTAGCCACGGTTGAGCCACCTTCCCCATTTTATTTTTACTCCAGACAGGGATGTACAATGTTGAAGTTCATCCATGTGATCTTTAAATGTTTGCCATTGCCTGTCCACCATCAACCCTTTAAGTATCATTCGCCAGTCTATTCTCGCCAGGGGAGTGCTAAACATATTTCTGCGTGTGGGAGCATGCTGTGCACAGAAGTGCTTGGCTGGCCCTAACTCCGGGAGAGTTGCAAACATGAACGGTGTTTCATGTCCCTTGTGACTGATATCGGACAGGGTCGTCGGTACTGGCCTTGGCAGCTGTTCCGAGTCACTGGAGGACCGAGGGAAGTGTGATGGAATAGTGTGGGAGAGAAGGGACAGCCATTTCGCACGGAGCACAGGGCCAGGATGGGTGGCGGAGTAAGGGGAGGGGGTCGGGAGAGTCGGGGACGAGGACTCCCGAGGGAGGGGAGCTGCAAAGGAGATCGGGCAAGAGCTACAAGGTGCGGGGCGGTTTGGAGGCAGCAGAGGCACAGATAACATTGGGTTCATGGTCGAACCTCCCTTCCGGGTATCTGGGTCACAAGGTCGTGGGTTCAAGTCCCACTCCACAAACTTCAGCACAAAATCTCGGCTGACACTCCAGTGCAGTACTGAGGGAGTGCCGCACTGTCGGAGGGGCAGTACTGAGGGAGCGCCGCACTGTCGGAGGGGCAGTACTGAGGGAGTGCCGCACTGTCGGAGGGGCAGTACTGAGGGAGCGCCGCACTGTCGGAGGGGCAGTACTGAGGGAGCGCCGCACTGTCGGAGGGGCGGTACTGAGGGAGCGCCGCACTGTCGGAGGGGCGGTACTGAGGGAGTGCCGCACTGTCGGAGGGGCAGTACTGAGGGAGTGCCGCACTGTCGGAGGGGCGGTACTGAGGGAGTGCCGCACTGTCGGAGGGGCAGTACTGAGGGAGTGCCGCACTGTCGGAGGGGCTGTACTGAGGGAGTGCCGCACTGTCGGAGGGGCGGTACTGAGGGAGTGCCGCACTGCCGGAGGGGCAGTACTGAGGGAGCGCCGCACTGTCGGAGGGGCAGTACTGAGGGAGCGCCGCACTGTCGGAGGGGCAGTACTGAGGGAGCGCTGTAGGGTTACTTGTATTTGTGTGCGGATATGCAAGAAGATGGAATTTGGAAGACGGAACCGCGGGCAGGGGAGGGAAAACGTGTCAGTTTGGGATGTTGCCCTCTCCTATATATAAGAGTGTGAAAGAGTAATCCGGTGTTAGCTTTCGCCCTGTGGGTCCCTTTCAATGCCAAACTTCCGTCAGGAGCAACCTGGTTCTAATAATGGCAACAGAAATGCAGTTGCTGTGTTCTGCTCCACAGGAAGCCATGAGCTGGGACACACGAGAACAGAACTGTCATGTAATTTGCTTCATGGGCTCTTTGCTTAAGAATCCATAGCAACATGTTGCTATTAAGAACTAGTTGGTTTATCAACAAAAGGTCTAACAATCACACGACACATTACCGGTTCATCCACCAGGCCCCATCGTGGATCCCCCGAACCCAACTGGCCGGGGTTTTATTGAGTCTGGTGAACATCACGTGACTGGCTGAGCCACGCCCAATCCAACAGCTCTCCCAACCAGTGAGCATACCCACATGGCGCATACGTTACAATAAGACCATAAGAATTAGGAGCAGGAGTCGGCCATTCGGCCCCTCGAGCCTGCTCTGCCATTCAATACGATCATGGCTGATCTGATCATGGACTCAGCTCCACTTCCCCGCCTGCTCCCCATAACCCTTCACTCCATTGTCGTTCAAAAATCTGTCTATCTCCGCCTTAAATATATTCAATGACCCAGCCTCCACAGCTCTCTGGGGCAGAGAATTCCACAGATTTACAACCCTCTGAGAGAAGAAATTCCTCCTCATCTCTGTTTTAAATGGGCGGCCCCTTATTCTGAAACTGTCCCCTAGTTCTAGATTCCCCCACGAGGGGAAACATCCTCTCTGCATCTACCTTGTCTAGCTCCCTCAGAATCTTTTACGTTTCAATAAGATCCCCTCTCATTCTTCTAAACTCCAATGAGTAGAGGCCCAACCTGCTCAACCTTTCCTCAGAAGACAATCCTTTCATGTTTATTGGTTAATTTGTGGAGTTTTATGCCCTTACCAAAGGGAGCACTTGATTAAAGTTATACCAAAATAGTTGTAGAGCTGTTGAGTGGGGAGTGGCTTAGCCAGTCACATGATGTTCACAAGACTCAATAAAACCCCGACCAGTTGGGTTCGGGGGATCCACGATGGGGCAGGTGGTTGTGAGCCTGGTGGATGAACCGTTAATGTGTCGTGTGATTGTTAAACCTAATGTTAATAAACCAACTAGTTCTTAATAGCAATGTGTCGCTGTGGATTCTTACGCAAAGAGCCCATGAAGCAAATACAGTATACATTTATATATATTTTTTTATTCGTTCACGCGATATGGGCGTCGCTGGCCAGGGCCGGCATTTATTGCCCATCCCCCTAATCGCCCCTTGAGAAGGTGGTGGTGAGCCGCCTTCTTGAACCGCTGCAGTCCGTGTGGTGAAGGTGCTCCCACAGTGCTGTTAGGGAGGGAGTTCCAGGATTGTGACCCAGCGACGATGAAGGAACGGCCGATATATTTCCCAGTCGGGATGGTGTGTGACTGGGAGGGGAACGTGGAGGTGGTGGTGTTCCCATGGGCCTGCTGCCCTTGTCCTTCTAGGTGGTAGAGGTCGCGGGTTTGGGAGGTGCTGCCGAAGAAGCCTTGGCGAGTTGCTGCAGTGCATCTTGTAGATGGTGCACACTGCAGCCAGGGGGCGCCGGTGGTGGAGGGAGTGAGTGTTGAAGGTGGTGGAGGGAGTGAGTGTTGAAGGTGGTGGAGGGAGTGAGTGTTGAAGGTGGTGGAGGGAGTGAGTGTTGAAGGTGGTGGAGGGAGTGAGTGTTGAAGGTGGTGGAGGGAGTGAGTGTTGAAGGTGGTGGAGGGAGTGAGTGTTGAAGGTGGTGGAGGGAGTGAATGTTGAAGGTGGTGGGTAGCGTGTCGATCAAGCGGCTGCTTTGTCCTGGATGGTGTCGAGCTTCTCGAGTGTTGTTGGAGCTGGATCTCATCCAGGCAAGTGGGGAGTGTTCCATCACACTCCTGACTTGTGTCTTGTAGATGCTGGAAAGGCTTTTATATTTATATAGCGCGTTGGACAGAGTAAATCGCCCCAAGGTGCTTCGAGCAGAGTTATCTGACAAAATTTGACACCGAGCCACATAAGGAGATATTAGGACAGGTGACCAAAAACTTGGTCAAAGATTTAGGTTTTAAGGAGTGTCTTAAAGAAATGAAGAAAGACGTGGATTTATATAGCGCCTTTCACGACCACCGGGCGTCTCAAAGTGCTTTCCAGCCAAAGAAGTACTCTTTGATGTAACGTAAAGGAGAGGTAGAGAGGCGGAGAGGTTTAGGGAGGGAGTTCCAGAGCTTGGGGCCCAAGCAACAGAAGGCACGGCCACCGATGGTGGAGCGATGGAAATCGGGGGGAACGGGCAAGAGGGCAGAATTGGAGGAGGGCAGAGATCTCGGGGGGAGGGGGAAATAGGGTGAACAGACTTTCCGGAGGTGCTTTGAGAGTTTGGACACGGAAATCCGACGGAGTGTTTAATCTGTTGCTCAAACATTCGGCTTCTCTTGATTCGTCGATTGTGATAAACAATTGGGTAACATCTGCCCTGGCACAGCTGTAGCACGGAGCAGGAGTGCACCATGGGTGCTGACTGCCTCATCCTTTGGGACCCAGCAATAAATACCTCGCTGAGTGTTAACACTAACTCGTTCCAAAGACTCGCTGAACATTGAAAGCCATTCTTTAAGAAAGACTTGCATTTATATAGCGCCATTCACGACTGCCGAACGTCCCAAAGCGCTTTACAGCCAATGAAGTACTTTTGGAGTGCAGTCACTGTTGTAATGTGGGAAACGCCAATTTGCGCACAGCAAGCTCCCACACACAGCAATGTGATAATGACCAGATCATCTTTTTTTTTGTTATGTTGATTGAGGAATAAATATTGGCCCCAGTACACCGGGGAGAACTCCCCGGCTCTTATTCCAATCATGCCCTGGGATCTTTTACATCCAACCGAGAGAGCAGACGGGGCCTCGGTCTAATGTCTCATCCAAAAGACGGCACCTCCGACAGTGCGGCGCTCCCTCAGTACTGCCCCTCCGACAGTGCTGCGCTCCCTCAGTACTGCCCCTCCGACAGTGCGGCGCTCCCTCAGTACTGCCCCTCCGACAGTGCGGCGCTCCCTCAGTACTGCCCCTCCAACAGTGCGGCGCTCCCTCAGTACTGCCCCTCCGACAGTGCGGCGCTCCCTCAGTACTGCCCCTCCGACAGTGCTGCGCTCCTTCAGTACTGCCCCTCCGACAGTGTGGCGCTCCCACAGTACTGCCCCTCCGACAGTGCGGCGCTCCCTCAGCATTGCCCCTCCGACAGTGCGGCGCTCCCTCAGTACTGCCCCTCCAACAGTGCAGCGCTCCTTCAGCACTGCCCCTCCGACAGTGCGGCTCTCCCTCAGTACTGCCCCTCCGACAGTGCGGCGCTCCCTCAGTACTGCCCCTCCGACAGTGCGGCGCTCCCTCAGCATTGCCCCTCCGACAGTGCGGCGCTCCCTCAGTACTGCCCCTCCGACAGTGCGGCTCTCCCTCAGTACTGCCCCTCCGACAGTGCGGCGCTCCCTCAGCACTGCCCCTCCGACAGTGCGGCGTTCCCTCAGTACTGCTCCTCCAACAGTGCGGCGCTCCCTCAGCACTGCCCCTCCGACAGTGCGGCGCTCCCTCAGCAATGCCCCTCCGACAGTGCGGCGCTCCCTCAGCACTGCCCCTCCGACAGTGCAGCGCTCCCTCAGCACTGCCCCTCCGACAGTGCGGCACTCCCTCAGCACTGCACTGGGAGTGTTGGTCCCAGGAATTTGGGTAACGGATTTTGTGCTCAAGCCTCTATGGAGTCGGGACTTGAACCACGACCTTCTGACTAGAGGCGACAGAGAGTGTTGCCCACTGAGCCACGACTGACACTGTTTACAAAGATTCACTGAGCGCTGACAGTAATTCATTGCATTGCATGCGTAGCAATTGAAAATGTTTCTGAACCTTGGATCCGAGACGTTAGAAGCCAGTTCCAACTCAGTGACCCTGTTCAACAATCACCGATTTAACTAGCGATTGTGCAACTTCTGTTAGTCTGCAGCGTTTGAGCACATGTGCAAAATTATCATGTTGCTCTTGGTCCAAATGTCAGAATGCTGCCTTTGGCCAAGATCCTGCTGTGGCAGCTCCAACTGTCTTGATGTCCTGCCACATTTGTAAGATTATTTATTCACTTTGAAGTAGTGTAGTGCTGTGTGTACTGACCCTGTCCAGAGTTTTGCTGTTGACACTTCCAGCACGGTAAACTCGAATATGATCTGCAGCGATACTAACGTTTGGTAAACGTTCCCAACCTCTGAACGCTTGCGAAACACTCTTTGCCCCGTCGCGCCGAACGCGGACAGGGTCAGGAGCAGCGCTAGGCCGCAAGGCCCCTCCCCCCCTTCGAGCCTGCTCTGCCATTCGATAAGATCACGGCGGCTCGACCCGCCCGATCTCCAGATCCCGCGATTCCCCATGGTACCGAGATGTTTTCCGTTGGGTCAATTCCCATTCCATAGAAACCGCAGAAATTTGCAGCACGGAAGGAGGCCATTCGGCCCATCGTGTCCGCACCGGCCGACAAAGAGCCACCCAGCCTAATCCCACTCTCCAGCTCTGGGTCACTTCAGGAGCACATCCAGGTACTTTTTAAATGTGGTGAGGGTTTCTGCCTCTACCACCCTTTCAGGCCGTGAGTTCCAGACCCCCACCACCCTCTGGGTGAAGACATTTCCCCTCAGATCCCCTCTAAACCTCCCCCCCAATTACTTTAAATCTATGCCCCCTGGTTGTTGACCACTCTGCTAAGGGGAATAGGCCCTTTCTTTCTGTTATGTATGCAATAAAGGTTCAAACTGAGTACTGTTTAACTAAGCAAGGCACAACCTTAGTTCTGCTTTATTTAGGCCCAAAGTGCCTGACTCACAAAGTGGCTGGCCTTTTATACCAGAGCAGCACCGTGTGCGAGCTGCTCAGTGGCCTCCAGCAATGACGCCACCTGGTGGCTACAAACAGAATGGACATACATGACACGATCCACTCTATCCAGGCCCCTCATAATTTTATACGCTTCAATTAAATCTCCCCTCAGCCTCCTCTGTTCCAACTAAAACAACCCCAGCCTATCCAATCTTTCCTCGTACTGTAGCTAAAATTCACCAATCCAGGCCACATCCTCATAAATCTCCTCTGTACCCCTCTCCAGTGCAATCACATCCTTCCTGTAATGTGGTGACCAGAACTGCACGCAGTACTCCAGCTGTGGCCTGACCAGTGTTTTATTCCCATCCTCTTGGATAGGCAGTGACTGATTCTGGGGCTCAGTGCCATGTGAACATGGCTGAACACCATTTACCTCCATCCACTTTGGGGGCAAAAACAGGAAGGCAGAGTATTATCTGAATGGCGGCAGATTAGGAAAAGGGGAGGTGCAACGAGACCTGGGTGTCATGGTACATCAGTCATTGAAAGTTGGCATACAGGTACAGCAGGCGGTGAAGGCAAATGGTATGTTGGCCTTCATAGCGAGAGGATTTGAGTATAGGAGCAGGGAGGTCTTACTGCAGTTGTACAGGGCCTTGGTGAGGCCTCACCTGGAATATTGTGTTCAGTTTTGGTCTCCTAATCTGAGGAAGGACGTTCTTGCTATTGAGGGAGTGCAGCGAAGGTTCACCAGACTGATTCCCGGGATGGCAGGACTGACATATGAAGAAAGACTGGATCGACTAGGCTTATATTCACTGGAATTTAGAAGAATGAGAGGGGACCTCATAGAAACATATAAAATTCTGACGGGACTGGACAGGTTAGATGCAGGAAGAATGTTCCCAATGTTGGGGAAGTCCAGAACCAGGGCTCACACAGTCTAAGGATAAGGGGTAAGCCATTTAGGAACGAGATGAGGAGAAACTTCTTCACTCAGAGAATTGTGAACCTGTGGAATTCCCTACCGCAGAGAGTTGTTGAGGCCAGTTCATTGGATTTATTCAAGAGGGAGTTAGATGTGGCCCTAACAGCTAAAGGGATCAAGGGGTATGGAGAGAAAGCAGGAAAGGGGTACTGAGGGAATGATCAGCCATGATCATATTGAATGGTGGTGCAAGCTCGAAGGGCCGAATGGTCTACTCCTGCACCTATTTTCTATGTTTCTATGTTTCTATGTTTACCTGAAATGCACCTTCTTAATCTTGGAATGCTCCCAAAGGCCAAAGCTTGAATTTCTCAGTTCCAGTGCGAAAAATAAGTCCTGAATCCACAATTCTCTCTTCACAACTGTAACCCAAGCAAGCAAGGCAGTTTATGCTAAACCTTTACAAATCGCTGCGTAGGTCCCAGCTGCAGTATTGCGTCCAACTCTGGGCACCGCACTTTAGGAAGGACGCCAAGGCCTGGGAGAGGGTGTCGAGGGAGATTGACCAGAATGCACCAGGGATGAGGGAGGTCCGTGAAGTGCAGAGTCTGGAGAAGCTGGAGTTGCTCTCCTTGGAGCAGAGAAGGTTAAGGGGAGAAACGAAGACTCGCATTTATATAGCGCCTTTCACGACCACCGGACGTCCCAAAACGCTTCACAGCCAATGAAGTACTTTTGGAGTGTGGTCACTGTTGTAATGTGGGAAACGCCAATTTGCGCACAGCAAGCTCCCACACACAGCGATGTGATAATGACCCAGATAATCTGTTTTAGTGATGTTGATTGAGGGATAAATATTGGCACCAGGACACCGGGGAGAACTCCCCTGCTCTTCTTCAAAATAGTGGACATGGGATCTTTTACATCCACCTCAGAGGGCAGATGGGGCCTCGGTTTAACGTCTCATCCAAAAGACGGCACCTCTGACAGTGCGGCGCTTCCTCAGTACTGCCCCTCCGACAGTGCGGCACTCCCTCAGTACTGCCCCTCCGACAGTGCGGTACTCCCTCAGTACTGCCCCTCCAACAGTGCGGCACTCCCTCAGTACTGCCCCTCCGACAGTGCGGTACTCCCTCAGTACTGCCCCTCCGACAGTGCGGCGCTCCCTCAGTACTGCCCCTCCGACAGTGCGGTACTCCCTCAGTACTGCCCCTCCGACAGTGCGGCACTCCCTCAGTACTGCCCCTCCGACAGTGCGGCGCTCCCTCAGTACTGGCCCTCCGACAGTGCGGCACTCCCTCAGTACTGCCCCTCCGACAGTGCGGCCCTCTCTCAGTACTGCCCCTCCGACAGTGCGGCGCTCCCTCAGTACTGCCCCTCCGACAGTGCGGCACTCCCTCAGTACTGCCCCTCCGACAGTGCGGCACTCCCTCAGTACTGCCCCTCTGACAGTGCGGCGTTCCCTCAGTACTGCCCCTCCGACAGTGCGGCACTCCCTCAATACTGCACTGAAGTGTCAGCCTGGATTTTGTGCACAAGACCCAGAGGCGAGGGTGCTGCCCTCTGCTGATGTTCTGTGTTTTAATCGAGGTGTTCAACACCATGAGGGGTTTTGATGGAGTAAATAAGGAGAGACTGTTCCCGGGGCAGGAGGGTCGGTAACCAGGGGGACACAGATTGACGATAATCGGCGATGGAACCAGAGGGGGAGATGGGGAGAATGTGTTCACGCAGCGAGTTGTTGTGATCGGGAACACGCTGCCTGAAAGGGCGGTGGGAACAGATTCAATAGTAACTTTCAAACCGGGAATTGGATCAATACTTGACGGGGAAACATTCACCGGGCTGTGGGGAGAGAGTGGGGGGATGGGACTGATGGGATCGCTCGCTCACAGAGCCGGCACAGGCTCGATGGGCCCAATGGCCGGTGTGTGTGTTGCCTAATTCTCTGATACCCGTAACCTTTGATCCCTGCGACCCCACACTGCTCCAGGGGTCACAGTCTCAGGATAAGGGGTCGGCCATTTAGGACTGAGATGAGGAGGAATTTCTTCACTCGGAGGGTGGTGAATCTTTGGAATTCTCTGCCCCAGGGGGCTGTGGAGGCTCAGTCGTTCAGTATATTCAAGGTGGAGATGGATAGATTTCTGGATATTAAGGGAATCGAGGGATCGGGCGGGAAAGTGGAGTTGAGGTCGAAGATCAGCCGTGATCTCGTTGAATGGCGGAGCAGGCTCGAGGGGCCGAATGGCCGTCTCCTGCTCCTAAGCCTTATGTCCTGATGTTCCTGATACTCTACCCCTGGTGTAAATGGCGCTCCCAAAGCCGTGCGCTGCGGCCAAACGATGGTCATGTTGGAGGTACGGGGTCTGGGCTCGAGTACGTCAGTTTAGTGCTGGAGTTGTGGGCCTGGCCGTGTTTCTGGGTCTGTGGGGAGTCAGTGAACCTTCCTGACTGCGCACAACACCTCATTCATTCCCAGGGCAAGCCCGTCAGCGCTGGAGGGAGTGAGCATGGCCAACGGTCGGGCTGGGCCCCCAGTGGACAGGACAGGGCCCTGCCCCGTGCTGGGGGGGCGAGGGGGGAACCGTCATTGGGGGAGGTCTCAGTGGGCCCGGATAGGGGGACGGGGAGAGGGAGAGGGGGAAGGGGTGGGGGGAGAGGGGATTGGGGAGTGCGGGTGTAGGTGAGAACACAGGAACAGGAGGAGGCCCATTCAGCCCCTCGAGCCTGTTACACAGGAACAGGAGGAGGTCCATTCAGCCCCTCGAGCCTGTTACACAGGAACAGGAGGAGGCCCATTCTGCCCCTCGAGCCTGTTACACAGGAACAGGAAGAGGCCCATTCAGCCCCTCGAGCCTGTTACACAGGAACAGGAGGAGATCCATTCAGCCCCTCGAGTCTGTTACACAGGAACAGGAGGAGGCCCATTCAGCCCCTCGAGCCTGTTACACAGGAACAGGAGGAGGCCCATTCAGCCCCTCGAGTCTGTTACACAGGAACAGGAGGAGGCCCATTCAGCCCCTCGAGCCTGTTACACAGGAACAGGAGGAGGCCCATTCAGCCGCTCGAGTCTGTAACACAGGAACAGGAGGAGGCCCATTCAGCCCCTCGAGCCTGTTACACAGGAACAGGAGGAGGCCCATTCAGCCCCTCGAGTCTGTTACACAGGAACAGGAGGAGGCCCATTCAGCCCCTCGAGCCTGTTACACAGGAACAGGAGGAGGCCCATTCAGCCGCTCGAGTCTGTAACACAGGAACAGGAGGAGGCCCATTTAGCCCCTCGAGCCTGTTACACAGGAACAGGAGGAGGCCCATTCAGCCCCTCGAGCCTGTTACACAGGAACAGGAGGAGGCCCATTCAGCCCCTCGAGTCTGTTACACAGGAACAGGAGGAGGCCCATTCAGTCCCTCGAGCCTGTCCCACCATTTAATGAGATCGCGGCTGATCTGTGAGCTAACTCTATCCACCCGCCTTTGGCCTGTGTCACTCAATACCTTTGGGTAACAGAAATCTTTCAACCTCTGATTTAACATGAACAATTGCCCCAGCATCAACTGCGAAAACGTGTCCAAACTTCCCCCCCCTACACCCCTCTGTGTGTTTCCTAAGTTCACTCCTGGAAGGTCTGGCACTAATCGTTAGACTGTGCCCTCAGTCCGAGTTCCCCCCAACCCGCGGGAATCGTTTCTCTCTGTCCACCCCATCCGTTCCTCTTCGTGTCTTGAAAGCATCCAATCAAATTGCCCCGTAAGTGTCTAAATTCCAGGCCGTACAACTCGAGGTAGTGTCGTCTCGCCTCGTCACTTGGCCCTCGGAGTCCGGGGGACCTTCCTGCTAAACCTACGCTGCGCTCCCTCCACGGCCAGGGGTGTTGGCGAGAACAAGCTGGGGTCTCCCCGCTCCTGATTCACCGGTTAGACGCCACGCGTGTCGGACGCGGGACAGTAGCGGAGCCGGGGTGGGGGGACGGGGAGACGATGCCCCCCGTGGTTGGATAGCCGACACTCGCGGTCACGCCTCGCCCCGGCCTGTCGGCTACCTGGGCAGGGGTGATGGAGGGCTGTGCAGAGGGAGGAAGCCCCCATTTCCGGAGAAGGCGGGAACACGGGATCAAACAAAGAGCGGCGGGGCTGGTGGTAGGATGTTGTACGTGGAGCGGGGAAGGCCCGGAGGGGGTTCGAGAGAGGTGTTCGAAATCAGGGTGGGTTTCGATCAGAGTTAGTAAACTGTTCCCATTGGTGGAAGGGTCGGGAACCAGAGGGACACAGATTTAAGGCGATTGGCAGAAGAACCAAAGACGACTCGGGAGAGAACGTTTTCTCGCAGCGAGTGGTTAGGATCTGGAATGCACGGCCTGAGGGGCAGTGGAGGCAGACTCAATCGTGGCTTTCAAAGGGAGCTGGATAAGTATCTGAAGGGGAAATAAATGACAGGACTACGGGGCAAGGACAGCGGAAACAGGACTGTCGCGATCGCTCTTCCAGCGTGAACAAGGACGGGTGGCTGGTGTACAACAGTCACCACACGTTAAAAAAATCCGCACCCAGCCATCTTCCACCCTTCAGGATGTAACGCATTGTAACACCCGTGGGCACTACTTTCTTTTGGTGTCAATTGCGTCATCCTGGTCACGAGGGCCTGGCTGGTAAGGATGGGCTGAATGGCCTCCTGTGCCTTCTCATTCCGCGACTGTACAGAGAGACGGCCCGTTATGTCACGGCCTGTCACGCTGACCGAAAACACCGGATCGCTCACACTTTGACGCGCACTCACTGCTGCCATTTCGGCAAAATCTCCTCAGAGAAAGACATTGCATTTATATAGCGCCTTTCGACGCCGGGCGTCCCAAAGCGCTTTACAGCCAATGAAACACTATTGGAGTCACTGTTGTAATGTAGGAAACGCCAATTTGAGGGATAATTATTGGTCCCAGGACACCTCCAAATACTGGCCACGGGATCTTTTACGTCCGCACAAGAGAGCAGACGGGGCCTCGGTTTAACGTCTCAGCCGAAAGACGGCCCCTCTGACAGTGCAACGCTCCCTCAGTACTGCCCCTCTGACAGTGCGGCGCTCCCTCAGTACTGTCCCTCTGACAGTGCGGCGCTCCCTCAGTACTGCCCCTCCGACAGTGCGGCACTCCCTCAGTACTGCCCCTCCGACAGTGCGACACTCCCTCAGTACTGCCCCTCCGACAGTGCGACACTCCCTCAGTACTGTCCCTCTGACAGTGCGGCGCTCCCTCAGTACTGTCCCTCTGACAGTGCGGCGCTCCCTCAGTACTGCCCCTCCGACAGTGCGACACTCCCTCAGTACTGCCCCTCCGACAGTGCGACACTCCCTCAGTACTGTCCCTCTGACAGTGCGGCGCTCCCTCAGTACCGCCCCTCCGACAGTGCGGCGCTCCCTCAGTACTGCCCCTCTGACAGTGCGGCGCTCCCTCAGTACTGTCCCTCTGACAGTGCAGCGCTCCCTCAGTACTGTCCCTCTGACAGTGCGGCGCTCCCTCGGCACTGCCCCTCCGACAGTGCAGCACTCCCTCAGTACTACCCCTCCGACAGTGCGACACTCCCTCAGCACTGCCCCTCCGACAGTGCAGCGCTCCCTCGGCACTGGACTGGGAACATCAGCCTGGATTTTTGTGCCCGAGCAGGACTTGAACCAACGACCTTGTGACTCAGCATCGAGAGCAGTACACACTGACCTATTCTTCGAGTGTCAGCTAACTCGAGTTCACCCAGGAACACAACATTGTGTAATATATTGCCCAGAGCACCAGTGAGAGCCACTCGATAATAAAAGCAGAGTTTGATCTATTCAGCCGTCGTAAACCCCTGGTTCTCATTCCGAATAAATTGTGCCCACATCTGGCCAGGGCCGAGTCTCCTGTTTATTCCACCGCTCTGTACTGCGACATCTCCCAGCTTAACATCACTACCTGCAGGGCAGTAACAGCACTGCAGCCGATCAAGCGAGGCATTGCTGGGAAATCACTGGTGAGCACAGAACAGTGTGCAGTCTGGGGGCACCTTACAAATAGCCACACACTCCCGGGGATTCCCCACTCGCAGTGACACACTCCGGGGATTCCCCACTCGCAGTGACACACTCCGGGGATTCCCTACACGCAGTGACACACTCCGGGGATTCCCACACGCAGTGACACACTCCCGTGGACCCCCTGTAAACACTGACACACTCCCGGGGACCCCCTGTAAATACTGACACACTCCCGGGGACCCCCTGTAAATATTGACACACTCCTGGGGACCCCCTGTAAATACTGATACACTCCCTGAGGACCCCCTGTAAATACTGACACACTCCCGGGAAACCGCTGTAAATACTGACACACTCCCGGAGACCCCCTGTAAATACTGACACACTCCCGGGGACCCCCTGTAAATACTGATGCACTCCCTGGGGACTCCCTGTAAATACTGACACACTCCCGGGAATCCCCTGCAAATACTGACACACTCCCGGGGACCCCGTGTAAATACTGACACACTCCCTGGGGACCCCCTGTAAATACTGACACACTCCCGGGGACCCCCTGTAAATACTGACACACTCCCGGGGACCCCCTGTAAATATTGACACACTCCTGGGGACCCCCTGTAAATACTGATACACTCCCTGGGGACCCCCTGTAAATACTGACACACTCCCGGGGACCTCCTGTAAATACTGACACACTCCCGGGGACCCCATGTAAATACTGACACACTCCCGGGAAACCGCTGTAAATACTGACACACTCCCGGAGACCCTCTGTAAATACTGACACACTCCCGGGGGACCCCCTGTAAATACTGATGCACTCCCTGGGGACCCCCTGTAAATACTGACACACTCCCGGGGACCCCCTGTAAATACTGACACACTCCCTGGGGACCCCCTGTAAATACTGACACACTCCTGGGAATCCCCTGTAAATACTGACACACTCCCGGGGACCCCCTGTAAACACTGACACACTCCCGGGGACCCCCTGTAAATACTGACACACTCCTGGGAATCCCCTGTAAATACTGACACACTCCCGGGGACCCCCTGTAAACACTGACACACTCCCGGGGACCCCCTGTAAATATTGACACACTCCTGGGGACCCCCTGTAAATACTGATACACTCCCTGGGGACCCCCTGTAAATACTGACACACTCCCGGGGACCCCCTGTAAATACTGACACACTCCCTGGGGACCCCCTGTAAATACTGACACACTCCTGGGGACCCCCTGTAAATACTGACACACTCCCGGGAACCCCCTGTAAATACGACACATTCCCGGGGACCCCCTGTAAATACTGACACACTCCCGGGAATCCCCTGTAAATACTGACACACTCCCGGGGACCCCCTGTAAATACTGACACACTCCCGGGAATCCCCTGTAAATACTGACACACTCCCGGGGACCCCCTGTAAATATTGCCACACTCCTGGGGACCCCCTGTAAATATTGACACACTCCTGGGGACCCCCTGTAAATATTGACACACTCCCGGGGACCCGCTGTAAATATTGACACACTCCTGGGGACCCGCTGTAAATATTGACACACTCCCAGGGACCTCACTGTAAATACTGACACACTCCCGGGGGACCTCACTGTAAATACTGACACACTCCCGGAGACCCACGTAAATACTAACACACTCCCGGGGGACCTCACTGTAAATACTGACACTCTCCCAGGGACCCCACTGTAAATATTGACACTCTCTCAGGGACCCCCTGTAAATACTAACACACTCCCGGGGACCCCCTGTAAATACTGACACACTCCCAGGGACCCCCTGTAAATACTGACACACTCCCGGAGACCACCTGTAAATACTGAAACTCTCCCAGGGACCCCCTGTAAATACTGACACACTCCCGGGAATTCCCTGTAAATACTGACACATTCCCGGAGACCCCCTGTAAATACTGACACTCTCCCAGGGACCTCACTGTAAATACTAACACACTCTCCCGGGGACCCCCTGTAAATACTGACACACTCCCGGGGACCCCCTGTAAATACTGACACTCTCCCAGGGACCTCACTGTAAATACTGACACACTCCCGGGGACCCCCTGTAAATACTGACACACTCCCGGGGACCCCCTGTAAATACTGACACACTCCTGGGAACCCCCTGTAAATACTAACACACTCCCGGGGACCCCCTGTAAATACTGACACACTCCCGGGGACCCCCTGTAAATACTGACACTCTCCCAGGGACCCCACTGTAAATACTGACACACTCCCAGGTACCTAACTGTAAATACTGACACACTCCTGGGGACTCCACTGTAAATACTGACACACTCCCAGGTACCTAACTGCAAATACTGACACCCTCCCGGGGATTCCCCTCACACAGTGACACACTCCCGGGGATTCCCTGTAAATACTGACACACTCCCAGGGACCCCCTGTAAATACTGACACACTCCCGGGGACCCCCTGGAATATTAGGTCCTTCATTGAAACACCTGTGAACTCATCCCTTTTTGGTGTGGAAGCAAGTTATCCTCGCTTCGAGGGACTGCCTATGATGATGATGACGTCTCAAAGCGCTTTACAGCCAATGAAGTACTTTTGGAGTGCAGTCACTGTTGTAATGTGGGAAACGCCAATTTGTGATGTGTGATAATCTGTTTTTGTTATGTTGATTGAGGGATAAATATTGGCCCCAGGACACCGGGGAGAACTCCCCTGCTCTTCTTCAATATAATGGCCACGGGATCTTTTACATCCACCTGAGAGGGCAGAGGGGGCCGCGGTTTATCGTCTCATCCAAAAGACGGCACCTCCGACAGTGCGGCGCTCCCTCAGTACTGCCCCTCCGACAGTGCGGCGCTCCCTCAGTACTGCCCCTCCGACAGCGCAGTGCGGCACTCTCTCAGTACTGCCCCTCCGACAGTGCGGCACTCCCACAGTACTGCCCCTCCGATAGTGCGGCGCTCCCTCAGTACTGCCTCTCCGACAGTGCGGCACTCCCTCAGTACTGCCCCACCGACAGCGCAGTACGGCACTCCCTCAGTACTGCCCCTCCGACAGTGCGGGGCTCCCTCAGTACTGCCCCTCCGACAGTGCGGCGCTCCCTCAGTACTGCCCCTCCGACAGTGCGGCACTCCCTCAGTACTGCCCCTCCGACAGTGCGGCGCTCCCTCAGTACTGCCCCTCCGACAGTGCGGCGCTCCCTCAGTACTGCCCCTCCAACAGTGCGGCCCTCCCTCAGTACTGCCCCTCCGACAGTGCGGGGCTCCCTCAGTACTGCCCCTCCGACAGTGCGGCGCTCCCTCAGTACTGCCCCTCCGACAGCGCAGTACGGCGCTCCCTCAGTACTGCCCCTCCGACAGTGCGGCGCTCCCTCAGTACTGCCCCTCCGACAGTGCGGCGCTCCCTCAGTACTGCACTGGGCGTGTCAGCCTGGAGTTAAGTGCTCTGTTCCCTGGATGGGGACTTGAACCCCCGTCCTTGTGACTCCGAGGCGAGAGCGGGTGATATGCAATGATCTACAGCTGACACAGCTGAGGCGAATAGCATCGATGCATTTAAGGGGGAGCTGGATAAACACACGAGGGGGAAAGGACTAGAAGGAGATGGCGATGGGGTGAGATGGAGAGAGGTGAGAGGGGGCTGGTGTGGGGCATAAACCCCGGCATGGGGCGATGGGCCCAATGGCCTCTTTCTATGCTGCACATTCTATGTAATTCTAAATATGTTTGCTTCTAATACCGCTAACTCTGATGTCTACACTGGTATCTCCCAGATCCATCCATCAGCCGATGCAGTAAAATCCCGCAGTCTCTGTGAGCAACACATGGCGGATTCACTCGAAGCCTTCAAAGGGGATTTTGCTAGACCACGTTTCCACACTGGGCTACACTGGATTTTACCCGAAAAATTACCCACTGCTCCTGCATCTCTGCTTCGAAATGTTTATTTTTCCCTGTAACTGTTGCTGGGTCCCTGCTGGACTGGGCCAACTGGTTCTTCACGTCTGCCGGCTTCGAGCTAGCATCGGAACATTAGAATTAGGAGCAGGAGTCGGCCATTCGGCCCCTCGAGCCTGCTCCGCCATTGAGTGAGATCACGGCTGATCTTATACCTCAACTCCACTTTCCCGCCCGATCCCTCGATCCCCTGAATGTCCAACAATCTATCGATCTCAGCCTTGAATATACTCAACGACTGAGTCTCCACAGCCCTCTGGGGCAGAGAATTCCAGAGATTCACCACCCCCTGAGTGAAGAAATTCCTCCTCATCTCAGTCCTAAATGGCCGCCCCCTTATCCTGAGACTGTGACCCCTGGTTCTAGACTCCCCAGCCCAGGGGGAAACATCCTCCCTGCATCTACCCTGTCAATCCCTGTAAGAATTTTGTATGTTTCAATGAGATCACCTCTCATTCTTCTAAACTCTAGAGAATATCGGCCCAGTCTGCTCAATCTCCCCTCATAGCAATCCCCCCCATCCCAGGAATCAGTCTGGTGAACCTTCGCTGCACTCCCTCTGTGGCAAGTATATCCTTCCTTAGGTCAGGAGAGCAAAACTATATAATTGCCCGAGTGCAGTACTGAGGGAGTGCCGCACTGTCGGAGGGGCAGTACTGAGGGAGCGCCGTACTGTCGGAGGGGCAGTACTGAGGGAGCCCCGCACTGTCAGAGGGGCAGTACTGAGGGAGCGCCGCACTGTCGGAGGGGCAGTACTGAGGGAGCGCCGTACTGTCGGAGGGGCAGTACTGAGGGAGCCCTGCACTGTCGGAGGGGCAGTACTGAGGGAGCGCCACACTGTCGGAGGGGCAGTACTGAGGGAGCGCCGTACTGTCGGAGGGGCAGTACTGAGGGAGCCCCGCACTGTCAGAGGGGCAGTACTGAGGGAGCGCCATACTGTCGGAGGGGCAGTACTGAGGGAGTGCCGCACTGTCGGAGGGGCAGTACTGAGGGAGCGCCGTATTGTCGGAGGGGCAGTACTGAGGGAGCGCCGCACTGTCGGAGGGGCAGTACTGAGGGAGCGCCGTACTGTCGGAGGGGCAGTACTGAGGGAGCCCTGCACTGTCGGAGGGGCAGTACTGAGGGAGCGCCACACTGTCGGAGGGGCAGTACTGAGGGAGCGCCGCACTGTCGGAGGGGCAGTACTGAGGGAGCGCCGCACTGTCGGAGGGGCAGTACTGAGGGAGCGCCACACTGTCGGAGGGGCAGTACTGAGGGAGTGCCGCACTGTCGGAGGGGCAGTACTGAGGGAGCGCCGTATTGTCGGAGATGCAGTACTGAGGGAGCGCCGCACTGTCGGAGGGGCAGTACTGAGAGAGCACTGCACTGTCGGAGGGGTAGTACTGTGGGAGCTCCACACTGTCGGAGGGGCAGTACTGAGGGAGCGCCGCACTGTCCGAGGGACAGTACTGAGGGAGCGCCGCACTGTCGGAGGGGTAGTACTGAGGGAGCGCTGCACTGTCCGAGGGACAGTACTGAGGGAGTGCCGCACTGTCGGAGGGACAGTACTGAGGGAGTGCCGCACTGTCGGAGGGGCAGTACTGAGGGAGCGCCGTACTGTCGGAGGGGCAGTACTGAGAGAGCACCGCACTGTCGGAGGGACAGTACTGAGGGAGCGCCGCACTGTCGGAGGGGCAGTACTGAGGGAGCGCCGCACTGTCGGAGGGGCAGTACTGAGGGAGCGCCGCACTGTCGGAGGGGCAGTACTGAGGGAGCGCCGTACTGTCGGAGGGGCAGTACTGAGAGAGCACTGCACTGTCGGAGGGGTAGTACTGTGGGAGCTCCACACTGTCGGAGGGGCAGTACTGAGGGAGCGCTGCACTGTCCGAGGGACAGTACTGAGGGAGTGCCGCACTGTCGGAGGGACAGTACTGAGGGAGTGCCGCACTGTCGGAGGGGCAGTGCTGAGGGAGCGCCACACTGTCGGAGGGGCAGTACTGAGGGAGCGCCGTATTGTCGGAGATGCAGTACTGAGGGAGCGCCGCACTGTCGGAGGGGCAGTACTGAGAGAGCGCTGCACTGTCGGAGGGGTAGTACTGTGGGAGCTCCACACTGTCGGAGGGGCAGTACTGAGGGAGCGCCGCACTGTCCGAGGGACAGTACTGAGGGAGCGCCGCACTGTCGGAGGGGTAGTACTGAGGGAGCGCTGCACTGTCCGAGGGACAGTACTGAGGGAGTGCCGCACTGTCGGAGGGACAGTACTGAGGGAGTGCCGCACTGTCGGAGGGGCAGTACTGAGGGAGCGCCGTACTGTCGGAGGGGCAGTACTGAGAGAGCACCGCACTGTCGGAGGGACAGTACTGAGGGAGCGCCGCACTGTCGGAGGGGCAGTACTGAGGGAGCGCCACACTGTCCGAGGGACAGTACTGAGGGAGCGCCGCACTGTCGGAGGGGCAGTACTGAGGGAGCGCCGTACTGTCGGAGGGGCAGTACTGAGGGAGCCCTGCACTGTCGGAGGGGCAGTACTGAGGGAGCGCCACACTGTCGGAGGGGCAGTACTGAGGGAGCTCCACACTGTCGGAGGGGCAGTACTGAGGGAGCGCTGCACTGTCCGAGGGACAGTACTGAGGGAGTGCCGCACTGTCGGAGGGACAGTACTGAGGGAGTGCCGCACTGTCGGAGGGGCAGTACTGAGGGAGCGCCGTACTGTCGGAGGGGCAGTACTGAGAGAGCACCGCACTGTCGGAGGGACAGTACTGAGGGAGCGCCGCACTGTCGGAGGGGCAGTACTGAGGGAGCGCCACACTGTCGGAGGGGTAGTACTGAGGGAGCGCTGCACTGTCCGAGGGACAGTATTGAGGGAGCGCCGCACTGTCGGAGGGGTAGTACTGAGGGAGCGCCGCACTGTCGGAGGGGCAGTGCTGAGGGAGCGCCACACTGTCGGAGGGGCAGTACTGAGGGAGTGCCGCACTGTCGGAGGGACAGTACTGAGGGAGTGCCGCACTGTCGGAGGGACAGTACTGAGGGAGTGCCGCACTGTCGGAGGGGCAGTACTGAGGGAGCGCCACACTGTCGGAGGGGCAGTACTGAGGGAGCGCCGCACTGTCGGAGGGGCAGTACTGAGGGAGCGCCGTATTGTCGGAGGGGCAGTACTGAGGGAGCGCCGTACTGTCGGAGGGGCAGTACTGAGGGAGCCCTGCACTGTCGGAGGGGCAGTACTGAGGGAGCGCCACACTGTCGGAGGGGCAGTACTGAGGGAGCGCCGCACTGTCGGAGGGGCAGTACTGAGGGAGCGCCGCACTGTCGGAGGGGCAGTACTGAGGGAGCGCCGCACTGTCGGAGGGGCAGTACTGAGGGAGTGCCGCACTGTCGGAGGGGCAGTACTGAGGGAGCGCCGTATTGTCGGAGGTGCAGTACTGAGGGAGCGCCGCACTGTCGGAGGGGCAGTACTGAGAGAGCACTGCACTGTCGGAGGGGTAGTACTGTGGGAGCTCCTCACTGTCGGAGGGGCAGTACTGAGGGAGCGCCGCACTGTCCGAGGGACAGTACTGAGGGAGCGCCGCACTGTCGGAGGGGTAGTACTGAGGGAGCGCTGCACTGTCCGAGGGACAGTACTGAGGGAGTGCCGCACTGTCGGAGGGACAGTACTGAGGGAGTGCCGCACTGTCGGAGGGGCAGTACTGAGGGAGCGCCGTACTGTCGGAGGGGCAGTACTGAGAGAGCGCCGCACTGTCGGAGGGACAGTACTGAGGGAGCGCCGCACTGTCGGAGGGGCAGTACTGAGGGAGCGCCGCACTGTCGGAGGGGCAGTACTGAGGGAGCGCCGCACTGTCGGAGGGGCAGTACTGAGGGAGTGCCGCACTGTCGGAGGGGCAGTGCTGAGGGAGCGCCGCACTGTCGGAGGGGCAGTGTTGAGGGAGCGCCGCACTGTCGGAGGGGCAGTGCTGAGGGAGCGCCGCACTGTCGGAGGGGCAGTACTGAGGGAGCGCCGCACTGTCGGAGGGGCAGTACTGAGGGAGCGCTGCACTGTCGGAGGGGGCAGTACTGAGGGAGCCCTGCACTGTCGGAGGGGCGGTACTGAGGCAGCCCCGCACTGTCGGAAGGGCAGTACTGAGGGAGCGCCGCACTGTCGGAGGGACAGTACTGAGGGAGCTCTGCACTGTCGGAGGGGGCAGTACTGAGGGAGCCCCGCACTGTCGGAGGGGCGGTACTGAGGCAGCCCCGCACTGTCGGAGGGGCAGTACTGAGGGAGCGCCGCACTGTCGGAGGGGCGGTACTGAGGGAGCGCTGCACTGTCGGAGGGGCAGTACTGAGGGAGCCCTGCACTGTCGGAGGGGCAGTACTGAGGGAGCGCCGCACTGTCGGAGGGGCGGTACTGAGGGAGCGCTGCACTGTCGGAGGGGCAGTACTGAGGGAGGGCCGCACTGTCGGAGGGGCAGTGCTGAGGGAGTGCTGCACTGTCGGTCTCATCTTTCGGATGAGACGTTAAACCGAGGTCCCGTCTGCTCTCTCAGGTGGATGTAAAAGATCCCATGGCAATATTTGGAAGAAGAGCAGGGGAGTTCTCCCCGGTGTCCTGGGCCCAATATTTATCCCTCAATCAACATCACTGAAACACATTATCTGGTCATTATCACATTGCTGTGTGTGGGAGCTTGCTGTGCACAAATTGGCTGCCGGCGTTTCCCACATTACAACAGTGACTATATTCCAAAAGCACTTCATTGGCTGTAAAGCGCTTTGAGACGTCCAGTGGTTGTGAAAGGCGCTATATAAATGCAAGTCACTCTTCCTTCCGTTCTTTCTTGCAACTGTTGCTTGACTCGTTCGATCGGTTTTGACCGTTTGCTGGTCACTGGCCTGACCCGGACCCTCCGCCATCCAGAAACATGGTCAACATCACCATCATCTGTCGCAAGCTCTCCTCACCCTCGCCCTCCCTCGCCCTCCCTCGCTCTCCCTCTCCTGACCCTCGCTCCTGACCCTCGCCCTCCCTCGCTCTCCCTCTCCTGACCCTCGCTCCTGACCCTCGCCCTTCCTCGCTCTCCCTCTCCTGACCCTCGCTCCTGACCCTCGCCCTCCCTCGCTCTCCCTCTCCTGACCCTCGCTCCTGACCCTCCCTCTCCGTCTCCCTCCCTCGCTCTCCCTCTCCTGACACTCGCTCCTGACCTTCCCTCTCCCTCCCCTGACCCTCCCTCTCCTCACCCTCGCCTGACCCTCGCTCCTTACCCTCGCTCCTGACCCTCCCTCTCCTCCCTCTCCCCCTCCTGACTCTCCCACTCCTGACCTTCCCTCTCCTGACCCTCCCTCTCCCTCTCCTGACCCTCCCTCTCTCTCTTCCTCTCCTGACTCTCCCTCTCCTGACCCTCCCTCTCCTGACCCTCCCTCTCCCTCTCCCTCTCCTGACTCTCCCTCTCCTGACCCTCCCTCTCCTGACCCTCCCTCTCCCTCTCCTGACTCTCCCTCTCCCTCTCCTGACCCTCCCTCTCCTGACTCTCCCTCTCCTGACCCTCGCTCCTGACCCTCGCACCTGACCGTCCCTCTCCTCCCTCTCCCTCTCCTGACCCTCGCTCCTGACCCTCCCTCTCCCTCTCCTGACTCTCCCTCTCCTGACCCTCCCTCTCCTGACTCTCCCTCTCCTGACCCTCCCTCTCCTGACCCTCCTTCTCCCTCTCCTGACCCTCCCTCTCCCTCTCCTGACCCTCGCTCTCCTGACTCTCTCGCTCCTGACCCTCGCACCTGACCCTCCCTCTCCTCCCTCTCCCTCTCCTGACCCTCGCTCCTGACCCTCCCTCTCCCTCTCCTGACTCTCCCTCTCCTGACCCTCCCTCTCCCTCTCCCTCTCCTGACTCTCCCTCTCCTGACTCTCCCTCCGACAGCACCTCCTCGATCTCTCCACACTTCAGATATGGTCGGGACTTCCCGCGCCTGCTTTGGGCAACGGTTTGTCAACGCTCTGTGCCGGCCCCAAGCTGCTGACATCAGCTATGACCCTTCGTGGGAGCTTTGACTGGACGCTGGTCTCCCAATACTGGCTCCCATTAACCGCTACATCGAAACGGGCCTCTGTAACCTGAGTGTTTCCCTCTGGCCAGTCGCGTGCGCACTTTGTCTGCTGCTCCGGACCCTAGCCATTCAATATTTATTCCCCTCTTTCCTTTTCCCTTTATCCCTCCCTCACCAGTTCTGGATGAGCAGAAATTTTCTCCCATTGAATATTGAGAAGACTGAAGCCATTGTCTTCTGTCCCCGCCACAGACTCCGTTCCCCAGCCACTGCCTCCCTCCCTCTCCCCAACTCCTGTCCGAGGCTGAACCAGAGTGTTTGCAACCTTGGTGTCATATTTGACCCTGAAATGAATCTTTCGGCCACGTATCTGGAGCGTAACTAAACCCGCCTATTTCCACCTCCGTAACATCGCCCGTCTCCGCCCCCTGCCTCAGCTCATCCGCTGCTGAAACCCTCATCCGTGCCTTTGTTACCTCCAGACTTAACTATTCCAACGCACTCCTGGCTGGCCCCCCACATTCTACCCTTCGTAAACTAGAGGCGATCCAAAACTCGGCTGCCCCGTGTCCTAACTCGCACCGAGTCCCGCTCACCCATCACCCCCTGTGCTCACTGCCCCGTGTCCTAACTCGCACCGAGTCCCGCTCACCCATCACCCCCTGTGCTCACTGCCCCGTGTCCTAACTCACACCGAGTCCCGCTCACCCATCACCCCCTGTGCTCGCTGCTCCGTGTCCTAACTCGCACCCAGTCCCACTCACCCATCACCCCCTGTGCTCACTGTCCTACATTGGCTCCCGGTTAAGCAACACCTCGATTTCAAAATTCTCATCCTTGTTTACAAATCCCTCCATGGCCCTCGCCCCTCCCTATCTCTGTAATCTCCTCCAGCCCCACAACCTCCCGAGATGTCTGCGCTCCTCTAATTCTGCCCTCCTGACCATCCCTGATTATAATCGCTCCACCATCGGTGGCCGTGCCTTCTGTTGCCTGGGCTCCAAGCTCTGGAACTCCCTCCCTCAACCTCTCCACCTCTCTCTCCTCCTTCAAGACGCTCCTTAAAACCCACCTCTGTGACCCAGCTTTTGGTCACCTGCCCTAAGTTCTTCTTATGTGGCTCAGGGTCAAATGCTTTGTCTCATAACACTCCTGTGAAGGTGCTATATAAATACACGTTGTTATGTTTGATTTATTTATTTATTCATTCCCGGGATGTGGGCGTCGCTGGCCAAGGCCGGCATTTATTGCCCATCCCTAATTGCCCCTTGAGAAGGTGGTGGTGAGCCGCCTTGAACCGCTGCAGTCCGTGTGGTGAAGGTGTTCCCACGGCGCTGACTTTGTCGGAGCGGTTTGGTACTGAGGCTCGCTGGGCCATTCCAGAGGGTCAGTTAATGGTCAACCACATTGCTGTGGGTCTGGAGTCACCTATAGACCAGACCAGGTAAGGGCGGCAGATTTCCTTCCCTAATCAGAGGCAGTCCCTCGGAATCGAGGAAGACTTGCTTCCACTCTAAACATGAGTCCTTAGGTGGCTGAACAGTCCAATACGAGAACCACAGTCCCTGTCACAGGTGGGACAGACAGTGGTTGAGGGAAGGGGAGGGTGGGACTGGTTTGCCGCACGCTCCTTCCGCTGCCTGCGCTTGGTTTCTGCACGCTCTCGGCGATGAGACTCGAGGTGCTCAGTGCCCTCCCGGATGCACTTCCTCCACTTAGGGCGGACTGGTCTTTGGCCAGGGATTCCCAGGTGTCGGTGGGGATGTTGCACTTTATCAGGGAGGCTTTGAGGGTATCCCTTGTAACGTTTCCTCTGCCCACCCTGGGGCTCATTTGCTGTGAAGGAGTTCCGAGTAGAGCGCTTGCTTTGGGAGTCTCGTGTCGGGCATGTGAACAATGTGGCCCTGCCCAGCGGAGCTGGTCGAGTGTGGTCAGTGCTTCGATGCTGGGGATGTTGGCCTGGTCGAGGACGCTAACGTTGGTGTGTCTATCCTCCCGGGGGATTTGCAGGATCTTGCGGAGACATCGTTGGTGGTATTTCTCCAGCGACTTGAGGTGTCTACTGTACATGGTCCATGTCTCTGAGCCATACAGGAGGGCGGGTATTACTACAGTCCTGTAGACCATGAGCTTGGTGGTGGATTTGAGGGCCTGGTCTTCAAACACTCTTTTCCTCAGGCGGCCGAAGGCTGCACTGGCGCACTGGAGGCGGTGTTGAATCTCATCGTCAATGTCTGCTCTTGTTAACAAGAGGCTCCCGAGGTATGGGAAATGGTCCATGTGGTCCAGGGTCGCGCCGTGGATCTTGATGACTGGGGGGCAGTGCTGTGTGGCGAGGACAGGCTGGTGGAGGACCTTTGTCTTACGGATGTTTAGCGTAAGGACCATGCTTTTGTACGCCTCAGTAAATACGTCGACTGTGTCCTGGAGTTCAGTCTCTGTATGTGCGCAGACGCAGGCGTCGTCCACGTACTGTAGCTCGACGACAGAGGTCGGGGTGGTCTTGGACCTGGCCTGGAGACGACGAAGGTTGAACAGGTTCCCGCTGGTTCTGTAGTTTAATTCCACTCCAGCGGGGAGCTTGTTGACTGTGAGGTGGAGTATGACAGCGAGGAAGATTGAGAAGAGGGTTGGAGCGATGACACAGCCCTGTTTGACCTCGGTCCGGATGTGGATTGGGTCTGTGATGGATCAGTTGGTAAGGATCATGGCCTGCATGTCATCGTGGAGCAGGCGGAGGTTGGTGACGTACTTTTGGGGGCCTCTGAAACGGAGGAGGACGCTCCATAGACCCTCGCGGTTGACAGTGTCAAAGGCCTTTGTAAGGTTGAATAAGGCCATGTATAAGGGCTGGCCCTGCTCCCTGCATTTTTCCTGTAGCTGTCGCGCTGTAAAAATCATGTCTAAAGGACATCAGTGAACCAGATGGGTTTTTACGACAATCTTATAGTTTCATGCTCAGCATTACTGATATTAGCTTTTTAACAAGAACATAAGAAATAGGAGCAGGATTAGGCCATACGGCCCCTCGAGCCTGCTCCGCCATTTAATGGCTGATCCGATCATTGACTCAGCTCCACTTCCCAGCCCGCTCCCCATAACCCCTTATCGGTTAAGCAACTGTTTATTTCTGTCTTAAATTAATTCAATGTCCCAGCCTCCACAGCTCTCTGAGGCAGCGAATTCCACAGATTTACAACCCTCTGAGAGAAGAAATTTCTCCTCATCTCAGTTTTAAATGGGCGGCCCCTTATTCTAAGACCATGCCCCCTAGTTCTAGTCTCCCCCATCAGTGGGAACATCATCTCTGCATCCACCTTGTCAAGCCCCCTCATAATCTTATACATTTCGATAAGATCACCTCTCATTCTTCTGAATTCCAATGAGTAGAGGCCCAACCTCCTCAATCTTTCCTCATAAGTCAACCCCCTCATCCCCGGAATCAACCGAGTGAACCTTCTCTGAACTGCCTCCAAAGCAAGTATATCCTTTCGTAAATATGGAAACCAAAACTGCACGCAGTACTCCAGGTGTGGCCTCACCAATACCCTGTATAACTGTAGCAAGACTTCCCTGCTTTTATACTCCATCCCCTTTGCAATAAAGGCCAAGATTCCATTGACCTTCCTGATCACTTGCTGTACCTGCATACTAACCTTTTGTGTTTCATGCACAAGGACCCCCAGGTCCCGCTGTACTGCAGCACTTTGCAATCTTTCTCCATTTAAACAATAACTTGCTCTTTGATTTTTTCTGCCAAAGTGCATGACCTCACACTTTCCAACATTATCCTCCATCTGCTAAATTTTTGCACACTCACTTAGCCTGTCTATGTCCTTTTGCAGATTTTTTGTGTCCTCCTCACACATTGCTTTTCCTCCCATCTTTGTATCATCAGTCCTGTATGGCTCAGTGTAATACCCGCCCTCCTGTATGGCTCAGAGACATGGACCATGTACAGTAGACACCTCAAGTCGCTGGAGAAATACCACCAACGATGCCTCCGCAAGATCCTACAAATCCCCTGGGAGGACAGACGCACCAACGTTAGCGTCCTCGACCAGGCCAACATCCCCAGCATCGAAGCACTGACCACACTCGACCAGCTCCGCTGGGCAGGACCACATTGTCCACATGCCCCAGACACGAGACTCCCAAAGCAAGCGCTCTACTCGGAACTCCTTCACGGCAAACGAGCCAAAGGTGGGCAGAGGAAACGTTACAAGGGACCACCCTCAAAGCCTCCCTGATAAAGTACAACATCCCCCACTGACACCTGGGAGTCCCTGGCCAAAGACCAGTCCGCCCTAAGTGGAGGAAGTGCATCCGGGAGGGCGCTGAGCACCTCGAGTCTCATCGCCGAGAGCGTGCAGAAACCAAGCGCAGGCAGCGGAAGGAGCGTGCGGCAAACCAGTCCCACCCTCCCCTTCCCTCAACCACTGTCTGTCCCACCTGTGACAGGGACTGTGGTTCTCGTATTGGACTGTTCAGCCACCTGAGGACTCATGTTAAGAGTGGAAGCAAGTCTTCCTCGATTCCGAGGGACTGCCTCTGATGATGATGATGGAGTATCGTCAGAAAGCTTGGCTACTTTACACTCGGTCCCTTCCTCCAAGTCGTTAATATAGATTGTAAATTTTATCACAGATTTATTTAATTAACTGAATTTAAATTCCCCAGCTGCCGTGGTGGGATGTGAACTCAGGTTTCCGGAGCATGAGTGCAGGGTCTGAATTACTGGTCCCATAACATCACCACTGTCCCACCGTACCCATAATAATCGCATAAATACGTGAAGCAGAAAAGAATTGCAGGGATACGGGGAAAGAGTGGGCGGGGGAGTGGGACTGGGACTGTTTGGCCTGCTCTTCGAAAGAGCCGACACAGACTGGATGGGCGGAACGACCTCCTCCTGCACGGCACTATTCTGAGAGTGTTTGGTCATTGAGTGCAATGGCGGGCAGTAACTGGGCCCGAATATTGTGTGCAGGGTGATATCGCTATCTGCTGGTGGAAGAAGGGAATTGCACCCGCACATAGAAACATAGAAACATAGAAAATAGGTGCAGGAGCAGGCCATTCGGCCCTTCTAGCCTGCACCGCCATTCAATGAGTTCATGGCTGAACATTCAACTTCAGTACCCCATTCCTGCTTTCTCGCCATACCCCTTGATCCCCCTAGCAGTAAGGACCTCATCTAACTCCTTTTTGAATATATTTAGTGAATTGGCCTCAACAACTTTCTGTGGTAGAGAATTCCACAGGTTCACCACTCTCTGGGTGAAGAAGTTCCTCCGCATCTCGGTCCTAAATGGCTTACCCCTTATCCTTAGACTGTGACCCCTGGTTCTGGACTTCCCCAACATTGGGAACATTCTTCCTGCATCTAACCTGTCTAACCCCGTCAGAATTTTATATGTTTCTATGAGGTCCCCTCTCATTCTTCTGAACTCCAGTGAATACAAGCCCAGTTGATCCAGTCTTTCTTGATAGGTCAGTCCCGCCATCCCGGGAATCAGTCTGGTGAACCTTCGCTGCACTCCCTCAATAGCAAGAATGTCCTTCCTCAGGTTAGGAGACCAAAACTGTACACAATACTCCAGGTGTGGCCTCACCAATGCCCTGTACAACTGTAGCAACACCTCCCTGCCCCTGTACTCAAATCCCCTTGCTATGAAGGCCAACATGCCATTTGCTTTCTTAACCGCCTGCTGCACCTGCATGCCAACCTTCAATGACTGATGTACCATGACACCCAGGTCTCTTTGCACCTCCCCTTTTCCTAATCTGTCACCATTCAGATAATAGTCTGTCTCTCTGTTTTTACCACCAAAGTGGATAACCTCACATTTATCCACATTATACTTCATCTGTCATGCATTTGCCCACTCACCTAACCTATCCAAGTCGCTCTGCAGCCTCACAGCATCCTCCTCGCAGCTCACACTGCCACCCAACTTAGTGTCATCCGCAAATTTGGAGATACTACATTTAATCCCCTCATCTAAATCATTAATGTACAGTTTAAACAGCTGGGGCCCCAGCACAGAACCTTGCGGTACCCCACTAGTCACTGCCTGCCATTCTGAAAAGTACCCTTTTACTCCTACTCTTTGCTTCCTGTCTGACAACCAGTTCTCAATCCATGTCAGTACACTACCCCCAATCCCAAGTGCTCTAACTTTGCACATCAATCTCTTGTGTGGGACCTTGTCGAACGCCTTCTGAAAGTCCAAATATACCACATCAACTGGTTCTCCCTTATCCACTCTACTGGAAACATCCTCAAAAAATTCCAGAAGATTTGTCAAGCATGATTTCCCTTTCACAAATCCATGCTGACTTGGACCTATCATGTCACCTCTTTCCAAATGCACTGCTATGACATCCTTAATAATTGATTCCCTCAGTACCGCCCCTCCGACAGTGCGGTGCTCCCTCAGTACTGCCCCTCCGACAGTGCGGCGCTCCCTCAGTACCGCCCCTCCGACAGTGCGGCGTTCCCTCAGTACTGCCCCTCCGACAGTGCGGTGCTCCCTCAGTACTGCCCCACCGACAGTGCGGCGCTCCCTCAGTACTGCACTGGGAGTGTGAGCCTGGATTATCTGCTCAAGTCTCTGGAGTGGGGACTTAAACCCACGACCTTCACACTCCGAGGCTGGGCTGCAGTCAGACCTCACACACAGCCCAGTCGGGATAGAGAGTTAACGCTGTGGAAACTCGCGGGTCCGTCCAGCCATTCCATGACGGCTCCCATTCTCTCCTGATGCCTTCCCCAGGGTTTCCGATATTTCCAGCCATGGCTGCGTGGTCGTGAGGAGCTACTCCTGACTGTGGTGAACGAGGATGTGGTAAGTGTTCCTGTTGCCTCCACACATCCGACGACTCCGGTCTTTCTCTCCGATCTTCAGGACCATTCCCGGGTGGGCAAAGGCTCCAATGTAGAAAAAATAGACAAAAAAGACTTGCATTTATATAGCGCCTTTCACAACCACCGGATGTCTCAAAGCGCTTTACAGCCAATGAAGTACTATCGGAGTGTAGTCACTGTTGTAAAGTGGGAAACGCCAATTTGCGCACAGCAAGCTCCCACACACAGCGATGTGATAATGACCCAGATAATCTGTTTTTGTTATGTTGATTGAGGGATAAATATTGTCCCCAGGACACCGGGGAGAACTCTCCTGCTCTTCTTCAAAATAATGGCCGTGGAATCTTTTACATCCACCTGAGAGGGCAGAGGGGGCCTCGGTTTAACGTCTCATCCGCAAGATTGCCCCTCCGACAGTGCGGCGCTCCCTCAGTACTGCCCCTCCGACAGTGCGGCGCTCCCTCAATACTGCCCCTCCGACAGTGCGGCGCTCCCTCAGTACTGCCCCTCCGACAGTGCAGCACTCCCTTAGTACTGCCCCTCCGACAGTGCGGCGCTCCCTCAGTACTGCCCCTCCGACAGTGCGGCACTCCCTCAGTACTGCCCCTCCGACAGTGCAGCGCTCCCTCAGTACTGCCCCTCCGACAGTGCGGCACTCCCTCAGTACTGCCCCTCCGACAGTGCAGCACTCCCTTAGTACTGCCCCTCCGACAGTGCGGCACTCCCTCAGTACTGCCCCTCCGACAGTGCGGCGCTCCCTCAGTACTGCCCCTCCGACAGTGCGGCACTCCCTCAGTACTGCCCCTCCGACAGTGCAGCACTCCCTTAGTACTGCCCCTCCGACAGTGCGGCACTCCCTTAGTACTGCCCCTCCGACAGTGCGGCGCTCCCTCAGTACTGCCCCTCCGACAGTGCGGCGCTCCCTCTGTATTGCCCCTCCGACAGTGCGGCACTCCCTCAGTACTGCCCTCCGACAGTGCGGCACTCCCTTAGTACTGCCCCTCCGACAGTGCGGCGCTCCCTCAGTACTGTCCCTCCGACAGTGCGGGGCTCCCTCAGTACTGCCCCTCCGACAGTGCGGCGCTCCCTCAGTACGGCACCTCCGACAGTGCGGCACTCCCTTAGTACTGCCCCTCCGACAGTGCGGCCCTCCCTCAGTACTGCCCCTCCGACAGTGCGGCACTCCCTCAATACTGCCCCTCCGACAGTGCGGCAACAGAAGGCACGGCCGCTGATAAGTCCTTACAATACAGTATAAATGCGCACGAGGCCCATACTTGAGAGAAGATCACTCTGTGACCAGTTACCTTTATTACCAAGACCTCAAGTGATGAAGGTGGGTGGAGCTTCCCCTTTTATACCTGAAAGTCCAAGTTAGGAGTGTCTCCCACAAGTTCACCCCCTTGTGGTCAATGTTCTCAAGGTGTACAACTTAGGTCAGCTTATACATGGATTGCAATGATTGTTGAAAACATGACATCACCTCCCCCCCAAAGTCTTATTGGGATCACAGGTTTAGTCTCTCTGATGGTTTACGATCCCTTGTTGAGCATAGAAACATAGAAAATAGATGCAGGAGTAGGCCATTCGGCCCTTCGAGCCTGCACCGCCATTCAGTGAGTTCATGGCTGAACATGCAACTTCAGTACCCCATTCCTGCTTTCTCGCCATACCCCTTGATCCCCCGAGTAGTAAGGACTTCATCTAACTCCTTTTTGAATATATTTAGTGAATTGGCCTCAACAACTTTCTGCGGTAGAGAATTCCACAGGTTCACCACTCTCTGGGTGAAGAAGTTTCTCCTCATCTCGGTCCTAAATGGCTTACCCCTTATCCTTAGACTGTGACCCTTGGTTCTGGACTTCCCCAACATTGGGAACAATCTTCCCGCATCTAACCTGTCTGAACCCATCAGAATTTTAAACGTTTCTATAAGGTCCCCTCTCATTCTTCTGAACTCCAGTGAATACAAGCCCAGTTGATCCAGTCTTTCTTGATATGTCAGTCCCGCCATCCCGGGAATCAGTCTGAACCTTCGCTGCACTCCCTCAATAGCAAGAATGTCCTTCCTCAAGTTAGGAGACCAAAACTGTACACAATACTCCAGGTGTGGCCTCACCAAGGCCCTGTACAACTGTAGCAACACCTCCCTGCCCCTGTACTCAAATTCCCTCGCTATGAAGGCCAGCATGCCATTTGCTTTCTTAACCGCCTGCTGTACCTGCATGCCAACCTTCAATGACTGATGTACCATGACACCCAGGTCTCGTTGCACCTCCCCTTTTCCTAATCTATCACCATTCAGATAATAGTCTGTCTCTCTGTTTTTACCACCAAAGTGGATAACCTCACATTTATCAACATTATACTTCATCTGCCATTCATTTGCCCACTCACCGAACCTATCCAAGTCACTCTGCAGCCTCATAGCATCCTCCTCGCAGCTCACACTGCCACCCAACTTAGTGTCATCCGCAAATTTGGAGATACTACATTTAATCCCCTCATCTAAATCATTAATGTACAATGTAAACAGCTGGGGCCCCAGCACAGAACCTTACGGTACCCCACTAGTCACTGCCTGCCATTCTGAAAAGTACCCATTTACTCCTACTCTTTGCTTCCTGTCTGCCAACCAGTTCTCAATCCATGTCAGCACACTACCCCCAATCCCATGTGCTTTAACTTTGCACATTAATCTCTTGTGTGGGACCTTGTCGAACGCCTTCTGAAAGTCCAAATACACCACATCAACTGGTTCTCCCTTGTCCACTCTACTGGAAACATCCTCAAAAAATTCCAGAAGATTTGTCAGGCATGATTTCCCTTTCACAAATCCATGCTGACTTGGACCTATCATGTCACCTCTTTCCAAATGCACTGCTATGACATCCTTAATAATTGATTCCATCATTTTACCCACTACTGAGGTCAGGCTGACCGGTCTATAATTCCCTGTTTTCTCTTTCCCTCCTTTTTTAAAAAGTGGGATTACATTGGCTACCCTCCACTCCATAGGAACTGATCCAGAGTCAATGGAATGTTGGAAAATGACTGTCAACGCATCCGCTATTTCCAAGACCACCTCCTTAAGTACTCTGGGATGCAGTCCATCAGGCCCTGGGGATTTATCGGCCTTCAATCCCATCAATTTCCCCAACACAATTTCCCGGCTAATAAGGATTTCCCTCAGTTCCTCCTCCTTACTAGACCCCCCGACCCCTTTTATAACCGGAAGGTTGTTCGTGTCCTCCTTCGTGAATACCGAACCAAAGTACTTGTTCAATTGGTCCGCCATTTCTTTGTTCCCCGTTATGACTTCCCCTGATTCTGACTGCAGGGGACCTACATTTGTCTTTACTAACCTTTTTCTCTTTACATATCTATAGAAACTTTTGCAATCCGTCTTAATGTTCCCTGCAAGCTTCTTCTCATACTCCATTTTCCCTGCCCTAATCAAACCCTTTGTCCTCCTCTGCTGAGTTCTAAATTTCTCCCAGTCCCCAGGTTCGCTGCTATTTCTGGCCAATTTGTATGCCACTTCCTTGGCTTTAATACTATCCCTGATTTCCCTTGATAGCCACGGTTGAGCCACCTTCCCTTTTTTATTTCTATGCCAGACAGGAATGTACAATTGTTGTAGTTCATCCATGCGGTCTCTAAATGTCTGCCATTGCCCATCCACAGTCAACCCCTTAAGTATCATTCGCCAATCCATCTCAGCCAATTCACGCCTCATACCTTCAAAGTTAGCCTTCTTTAAGTTCTGGACCATGGTCTCTGAATTAACTGTTTCATTCTCCATCCTAATGCAGAATTTCACCATATTATGGTCACTCTTCCCCAAGGGGCCTCGCACAACGAGATTGCTAATTAATCCTTTCTCATTACATAACACCCAGTCTAAGATGGCCTCCCCCCTAGTTGGTTCCTCGACATATTGGTCTAAAAAACCATCCCTTATGCACTCCAGGAAATCCTCCTCCACCGTATTGCTTCCAGTTTGGTTAACCCAATCTATGTGCATATTAAAGTCACCCATTATAACTGCTGCACCTTTATTGCACGCACCCCTAATTTCCTGTTTGATGCCCTCCCCAACATCACTACTACTGTTTGGAGGTCTGTACACAACTCCCACTAACGTTTTTTGCCCTTTGGTGTTCTGCAGCTCTACCCATATAGATTCCACATCATCCAAGCTAATGTCCTTCCTAACTATTGCCTTAATCTCCTCCTTAACCAGCAATGCTACCCCACCTCCTTTTCCTTTTATTCTATCCTTCCTGAATGTTGAATACCCCTGGATGTTGAGTTCCCAGCCCTGCTCATCCTGGAGCCACGTCTCCGTAATCCCAATCACATCATATTTGTTAACATCTATTTGCACAGTTAATTCATCCACCTTATTGCGGATACTCCTTGCATTAAGACACAAAGCCTTTAGGCTTGTTTTTTTAACACCCTCTGTCCTTTTAGAATTTTGCTGTACAATGGCCCTTTTTGTTCTTTGCCTTGGGTTTCTCTGCCCTCCACTTTTCCTCATCTCCTTTCTGTCTTTTGTTTTTGCCTCCTTTTTGTTTCCCTCTATCTCCCTGCATTGGTTCCCATCCCCCTGCCATATTAGTTTAACTCCTCCCCAACAGCACTAGCAAACACTCCCCCGAGGACATTGGTTCCGATTCTGCCCAGGTGCAGACCGTCCAGTTTGTACTGGTCCCACCTCCCCCAGAACCGGTTCCAATGCCCCAGGAATTTGAATCCCTCCCTGCTGCACCATTGCTCAAGCCACGTATTCATCTGAGCTATCCTGCGATTCCTACTCTGACTAGCACGTGGCACTGGTAGCAATCCCGAGATTACTACTTTTGAGGTCCTACTTTTTAATTTAGCTCCTAGCTCCTTAAATTCATCATCATCATCATCATCATCAGAGGCGCTCCCTCGAAGCGAGGGTGACTTGCTCCCACGCCAAAAAGGGATGAGTTTTCAGATGTTTCAATGAAGGACCTAATATTCCGGATCCCGAACTACATCCTGAAGGGTGGAAGATGCCTGTGGGTGGATTGTTTTAACGTGGGGTGACCGTTGTACACCAGCCACCACACGGGGCTTGACAGAGCGAGGTCTTGGTCCAGGGGCAAGGGTTAACCAGGACGACTGGAGACTAGCTCTGCTGCACGGACCCAGTGCGCTCACATATCGCAGTGTGGGCTGGGCCCGTGCAGCCCCTGGGCCCTCGCCTCTCCTGGGCCCCGGTCACGTCCCTCTACAATCTCTCACCGCTCCTTCGCCCCGACCTCGCCGCTCCTGCTGTGTCTACCCACACTCCAAACAGCCGTCGCCCTCCTGCAACAGCTCATGCTGCTCCCTGCAGTGGGCTCCCACGCAGTTCCCGGGCTATTCCAACACACTCCTGGCCGGCCTCCTACGTTCTACCCGTCGTAAACCAGAGGTGATCCAAAACTCGGCTGCCCCGTGTCCTAACTCGCACCGAGTCCCGCTCACCCATCACTCCCTGTGCTCACTGCCCTGTGTCCTAACTCGCACCGAGTCCCGCTCACCCATCACCCCCTGTGCTCACTGCCCCGTGTCCTAACTCGCACCGAGTCCCGCTCACCCATCACCCCCTGTGCTCACAGCCCCATGTCCTAACTCGCACCGAGTCCCACTCACCCATCACCCCCTGTGCTCACTGCCCCGTGTCCTAACTCGCCCCGAGACCCACTCACCCATCACCCCCTTTGCTCACTGCCCCGTGTCCTAACTTGCACCGAGTTCTGCTCACCCATCACCCCCTGTGCTCGCTGCCCCGTGTCCTAACTCACACCCAGTCCCGCTCACCCATCACCCCCTGTGCTCGCTGACCTACATTGGCTCCTGGACAATGCCGACAGATGCTGCCGGGGTTAATTGGCAGTTAACACCAGTGGAAGCGCAATCTGTTCCCAGCGGTGTCGAGGAGAGTATGAACACATGGGTTTTCCAGGCTCAGCTCATTTGCATTACCACTTCCATGGAAAAACCACTTGCATGCCGTACGGTACAGATGTCCTCCACATGCGTATGTTTCCTGACCAGTAACTACTTATATTTACATCGTTGTCAGACAAGGCGCAGTGTTGGCTCTCTCTCTCGCTCCCGGGACTTCAGCATTAAGCTGACACTGAGTGAGCCCCGCACTGGCGGAGGGGCGGTACTGAGGGAGCGCCGCACTGTCGGAGGGGCAGTGCTGAGGGAGCGCCGCACTGTCGGAGGGGCAGTGCTGAGGGAGCGCCGCACTGTCGGAGGGGCAGTACTGAGGGAGCCCCGCACTGTCGGAGGGGCAGTACTGAGGGAGCACCGCACTGTCGGAGGGGCAATACTGAGGGAGCACCGCACTGTCGGAGGGGCAGTACTGAGGGAGCCCCGCACTGTCGGAGGGGCAGTACTGAGGGAGTGCCGCACTGTCAGAGGGGCAGTACTGAGGGAGCGCCGCACTGTCGGAGGGGCAGTACTGTGGGAGCATCGCACTGTCGGAGGGGCAGTACTGAGGGAGCCCCGCACTGTCGGAGGGGCAATACTGAGGGAGCACCGCACTGTCGGAGGGGTAGTACTGAGGGAGCCCCGCACTGTCGGAGGGGCAGTACTGAGGGAGCATCGCACTGTCGGAGGGGCAGTACTGAGGGAGCATCGCACTGTCGGAGGGGCAGTACTGAGGGAGCCCCGCACTATCGGAGGGGCAGTACTGAGGGAGTGCCGCACTGTCGGAGGGGCAGTACTGAGGGAGCCCCGCACTGTCGGAGGGGTAGTACTGAGGGAGTGCTGCACTGTCGGAGGGGCAGTACTGAGGGAGCGGCGCACTGTCAGAGGGGCAGTACTGAGGGAGTGCCGCACTGTCGGAGGGGCAGTACTGAGGGAGCCCCGCACTGTCGGAGGGGCAGTACTGAGGGAGCCCCGCACTGTCGGAGGGGCAGTACTGAGGGAGCCCCGCACTGTCGGAGGGGCAGTATTGAGGGAGCCCCGCACTGTCGGAGGGGCAGTACTGAGGGAGTGCTGCACTGTTGGAGTCTCCAGCCAGAGGAAAGAATCTCTGACCATTTACCCTGTCACTCCAGATCCACAGCAATGTGGTTGACCATTAACTGACCCTCTGGAATTGCCCAGCGAGCCTCAGTACCAAACCGCTACAACAAAGTCACTGTGGGAGCACCTTCACCACACGGACTGCAGCGGTTCAAGAAGGCAGCTCACCACCACCTTCTCAAGGGGCAATTAGGGACGGGCAATAAATGCCGGCCTTGGCCAGCGACACCCACATCCCAGGAACAAATGTTTATTTTCAATCCCCCTCAGAATTTTATGCCTTTGAATGAGATCATCGCTCATTCTCCTGAACTCCAGAGAGTATATTCCCAATCTACTCAATTCAACAACTCCTCTTCCTGTTCTCGGCCAGCAGCAGTATCGCGAGCTCTGCCCTCTGTCTCAGTTAGAAACAAAACATCATTTTATACGGCAGGCGGCCCGCGAGAAAGCTTGTGACCTGAGCATCGCATGTGTAGTGTCCCTGCACCTTGTTACTGACTCACACGAGACATGGATATATCAGACACGCTCACTCTGTGACCTTCACCTTTATTCCCAGGACCAAGCAGTGCTGACCCTGGGTGGGACCTCGCCTTTTATACCTGGAAACCCAGGTGAGGAGTGTCTCCCGCAAGCTCACCCCCCTGTGGTCAGGGTGTGCATTACAAGGGTACAGGTACAGTGTGCATGAGTTACAGTTACATAACTATTGTCATTGCAAGATGGTGAAATACATGACATCACCTCCCCCCTTGAGTCTTTTAGTTTCAGAGGTTAAGTCTATCGGGTGGTCTGCGCTCTCTCGTGGAGCGCCGCAGTTGTGGCTCTGGAGGCTGAGCCTCAGCACGTGTCTCTGTCACCTGAGGTGATTCCGGCCTGTCCGGGCTGGCCGCAGGGACTGTGCATGCTGAGGGCTGTCTTTGTTGCTCGTGCGCTGGCAGTGGTGTGGGTGCCATCTCATCATGCTCTTCTTCAGGTTCCTCCGTGTCTGCACTGAACCTTGTCTTTACTTGGTCCAAGTGTTTGCGGCATATCTGCCCATTGTTTAGCCTGACCACCGTGACCCTACTTTGCCAATTACGGTGCCCTCAAGCCACCTGGGTCCCAAAGCATGGTTAAGAACCGGGTCATCTATTTCTATACACCTCCCCCTTGAGCCTCGATCATGGAGCGCGGTTTGGGACTGGCGCTTGCCCTCAACAGTGTCTGCCAGGGCTGGGTGAATGAGGGACAGCCGCGTCTTGAGCGTGCGTTTCATGAGGAGTTCCGCTGGCGAGACTCCCGTGAGCGAGTGCGGCCGGGACCTGTAGGCCAGCAGGAGGCGCGATAGGCGGTACTGAAGGGAGGGTCCTTGGATGCGTAGCATGCCCTGTTTTATGACTTGGACCGTCCGTTCCGCCTGGCCATTGGAAGCCGGCTTGAACGGCGCTGTCCAGACGTGTTTGATCCCATTGCCCGACATAAACTCCTGGAATTCATGGCTGGTAAAACACGGGCCATTGTCGCTGACCAGGATGTCCGGCAAGCCGTGGGTCGCGAAAACCGTACGCAGACTCTCCACGGTGATGGATGTTGTGCACGAGTTTAATATGATGCACTCGATCCATTTCGAGTATGCATCAACAACGATCAGGAACATTTTCCCCATGATCGGGTCCGCATAGTCTACGTGAATACGTGACCATGGTCTGGTGGGCCAGGGCCACGGGCTGAGTGGGGCCTCCCTGGGGGCATTGCCCAGCTGGGCACACGTCGTGCACCTGTGAACCCAGTGTTCCAGGTCTGCATCAATCCCCGGCCACCATACATGTGACCGGGCAATGGCCTTCATCAACACGATGCCTGGGTGCTCGCTGTGGAGTTCCCTGCTGAACGCTTCCCTTCCTTTCTGGGGCATGACTACCCGGCTGCCCCGTAGCAGGCAGTCGGCTTGGATGGAGAGCTCGTCCATCCGTCTCTGAAACGGTCTGAACTCCTCGGGGCACGCCCTGTGTGTGGGCGCCCAATCCCCAGTCAGGACACATTTCTTTATCATGGATAGGAGGGGTCTCTGTTGGTCCAGAGTTTGATCTGGCGGGCTGTGATGGGGGAGCCTGCGGTGTCAAAAGCCTCAATGGCCATGACCATCTCAGCGCTCTGCTCCGACGCCCCCTCGGTGGTGGCCAGTGGGAGCCTGCTGAGCGCGTCAGCGCAATTTTCGGTGCCTGGCTGGTGCCGTATGGTGTAGTCATACGCAGCCAGCATGAGGGCCCGGCGCTGTATGCGAGCTGACGCATTGGCTTTGACAGCCTTGCTGTCGGACAACAGGGATGTTAACAGCTTGTGGTCCGTCTCTATCTCGAACCGTCTACCGAAAAGGTACAGGTGCATCTTTTTCACTCCGTAAACACAAGCGAGTGCTTCCTTTTCGACCATGCCCTATCCACGCTCTGCCTGGGATAGTGACCTGGAGGCATAAGCCACTGGTTGGTGTCGGCCGTCATCATTACCCTGATGCAACACACACCCAACCCCGTAGGACGATGCATCGCACGTTAAAACCAGTTTTTTACGGGGATTATACAAAGTCAACAGTTTGTTGGAACACAGCAGGTTCCTCGCCTTATTGGAAGCCCGTTCTTGACAGTCACCCCAAAACCATTCACAACCTTTACACAGGGGCATGTGTAACGGCTCCAACAATGTGCTTAAGTTCGGCAGAAAGTTCCCGAAATAGTTCAAAAGTCCCAGGAATGACCGTAACTCCGACGTGTTGCTGGGCCTGGGCGCCCGGCGGATTGCCTCCGTTTTAGCTTCGGTGGGCCGGATCCCGTCTGGGACAACCCTCCTGCACAAAAACTCGACCTCTGGGGCCAAAAACACACACTTGGCCTTTTTCAGCCGCAGGCCTACCCGGTCCAGTCGGCGTAGCACCTCCTCCAGGTTGTGGAGGTGTTCCTCGGTGTCACGACCCGTTATGAGAATGTCGTCTTGGAATACGATCGTTCCAGGGATGGACTTGAGCAAGCTTTCCATGTATCTCTGAAAGATAGCCGCTGCCAAGCGAATGCCAAACGGACAAATAATCCCTTGTGCGTGGTGATGGTGGTCAGTAGCTTGGATTCTTCAGCCAGTTCCTGAGTCATGTCGGCCGGAGTGAGGTCCAGCTTCGTGAACAGCTTACCACCCGCCAGTGTGGCAAAGAGGTCCTCCGCTCTCGGGAGCGGGTATTGGTCTTGCAGCAACACTCGGTTGATGGTGGCTTTGTAGTCGCCACAAATCCTGACCGAGCCGTCTGCTTGGAGGACGGGAACAATGGGACTTGCCCAGTCGCTGAATTCAATGGCTGAAATTATGCCCTCTCTGAGCAGCCTGTCCAATTCACTTTCAATTTTCTCACGCATCACGTACGGCATCGCTCTGGCTTTGTGGTGCACTGGTCTGGTGCCCGGAGTGATGTGTATCACTACTTTGGTGCCCTTGAACGTTCCGACACCGGGTTGAAAGAGTGACTCGAATTTTTGCAATACCTGCGAGCATGAACTTTGCTCCACGGATGAAATGGTGTGCACATCCCCCCATTTCCAATTCATCTCGGCTAGCCAACTCCTCCCCAAGAGCGTGGGGCCATTTCCCGGGACGATCCGGAGTGGCAGCCGGTTCTGTGATCCATTATATGTTACCACCAAGTTTGCACTGCCCAGCACTGGGATGATCTCTTTGGTGTATGTCCGTAGCTGCGTCTCAATGTGTTCCAGTTTGGGCCTGCTAGCTCTGTGTGGCCATAGTCTCTCAAATTGTTGGGCGCTCATGAGTGACGGGCTAGCTCCCGTATCCAGCTCCATGTGCACCGGGATGCCATTCAGTAAGACTTTCATCATCATGGGTGGCGTTTTAGTGTATGAGCTGTGGGCGTCAGCCGCATGAACCCGCTGAACTTCAGCATCTATGGTAGTTCCCCAGGCCTCATCCTGCATTGCAGACCCCTCGTCTGTTTCCTCTGTCTCACAGACTAGCCTCGCTACTGCCTTTTTGCATATCCTGGCCAAGTGTCCACTGACATTACAAATCCTACAGGTATAAAGCTGGAACCTGCAGCTTTTGGCAGTATGTCTACCCCCGCACCTCCAGCATGAGCTGAGACTGCTGTTAACAAAGGGACTATTCCCAGCATTCCTCTCCGATGGCCCATTTGGCTGTTTCTAATCACTCTGATGGAGGGTGTTAATTGTCCCATCACGTGATGCATTGTTCCCCGTGATGGCGTGAATTGCCGATCCCCTTTCCATTGTCCCTGTTGCGGGCCCACCCAGAAGCTTGTTGCTGCCCAGACGGTGTCGAATTGCCCTTGCCTGCCTGCCTGGGCAGTGTCGAATTGCCCTTGCCTACCTGCGGGGTTCTGTATCACTTTTACAACATTAACTCCCTGGTTCATCGCAACGTTAAAACCAGGGCTGCGTGCGTGGATTAGCTTGGTCTCCTCTTCCCCTGCCATAAAGGTCTGAGCTATCAACGCCGCCCCTTCTAAAGTCAAGTCCTTGGTCTTTATGAGCTTCCTGAAAATGCCGGCATGATTAATGCCCTCGATGAAAAAGTCCCTGAACATCTCCCCCCTGCAGGCATCGGAGAACTTACAGAGACTGGCCAAGCGCCGCAGTTCCACCACGAAGTCCGAGATGTTTTGACCCTCCCGACGCTGGTGAGAATAGAACCGGTGCCGGGCCATGTGTACGCTACTTGCCGGCTTGAGATGCTCACTGATTAGCTGGCTGAGCTCTTCGAAGGACTTGTCCGCTGGCTTTTGGGGTGCGAGCAGGTCTTTCATCAGCGCATACGTCTGTGGTCCGCAGCTAGTCAGTAGATGCGCCCTCCGCTTGTCAGCCGCTGTCGCTCCCAGCCAGTGCTTCGTGACAAAGCTCTGCTGGAGTCTTTCCACAAAGTCGTCCCAGTCATCACCCACACAGTAACGTTCCTCTGTGCTACCGGTGGCCATCCTCGTGGTTCAGTGATTCCCATTTCTCGTCGCCAAATGTGGTGTCTCTGCACCTTGTTACAAACTCACACGAGGCATGGATATATCAGTCACGGTCACTCTGTGACCTTCACGTTATTGCCAGGACCAAGGAGTGCTGACCCTGGGTGGGACCTCGCCTTTTATACCTGGAAACCCAGGTGAGGAGTGTCTCCCGCAAGCTCACCCCCCTGTGGTCAGGGTGTGCATTACAAGGGTACAGGTACAGTGTGCATGAGTTACAGTTACATAACTATTGTCATTGCAAGATGGTGAAATACATGACAGCATGAAGGCTGGCAGGAAATGGGGGAACTCCCTTGTGAGCCTGCCTTGGGTAGGCCCGGATGCAAAGCCAGCCCACTGGACCAGGCCTGTCTCAGAGGAAGAGGCAGTCACCACCAAGCCGGGAGCAAACAATGGGAGTCTCCTCCGGGGAATTGATTAACTCCACTGCCTCTCCAATGTCAGCCAATCAGGACCACAGGAGAGATCTATATATAGCGCCTTATCGCATCTGTCTGGACAGTGCAAAGTGATCCACGCACAATGACTCACATTCGAGCAGAAGCACTTTTCATTCAGCACTGGGTCAGTGCCTGCCTCGCTCTCTCTCGCCTCTGAGTCAGAAGGTTGTGGGTTCGAGTCCCACTCCAGGGAATCGAGCACAGCATCCAGACCGACACTCCCAGTGCAGTACTGAGGGAGCGCCGCACTGTCGGAGGGGCAGTACTGAGGGAGCGCCGCACTGTCGGAGGGGCAGTGCTGAGGGCGCGCCGCACTGTCGGAGGGGCAGTACTGAGGGAGCGCCGCACTGTTGGAGGGGCAGTACTGAGGGAGTGCCGCACTGTCGGAGGGGCAGTACTGAGGGAGCGCCGCACTGTCGGAGGGGCAGTACTGAGGGAGCGCCGCACTGTTGGAGGGGCAGTACTGAGGGAGTGCCGCACTGTCGGAGGGGCAGTACTGAGGGAGCGCCGCACTGTCGGAGGGGCAGTACTGAGGGAGAGCCGCACTGTCGGAGGGGCAGTGCTGAGGGAGCGCCGCACTGTCGGAGGGGCAGTGCTGAGGGAGAGCCGCACTGTCGGAGGGACAGTGCTGAGGGAGCGCCGCACTGTCGGAGGGGCAGTGCTGAGGGAGCGCCGCACTGTCGGAGGGGCAGTACTGAGGGAGCGCCGCACTGTTGGAGGGGCAGTACTGAGGGAGTGCCGCACTGTCGGAGGGGCAGTACTGAGGGAGCGCCGCACTGTCGGAGGGGCAGCACTGAGGGAGCGCCGCACTGTCGGAGGGGCCGTACTGAGGGAGTGCCGCACTGTCAGAGGTGCCGTCTTTGTGATGAGACGTTAAACCGAGGCCCTGTCTGCTCTCTCAGATGGATATAAAAGATCCCATGGCCAGTATTTGGAAGAAGAGCAGGGGGAGTTCTCCCTGGTGTC